>NW_026712271.1:0-308190 GCF_030504385.1 Musca domestica
TCCCATGGCCTTTGATGACTCAATCGACTCATTCAACCAATTATCTCACATCTTATTAATGCAGATTATATAGTTCACAGGCCATGAACCACCAAATTTGATAATAATTACATTTCACGAAACAATTTCAACATTGACACGAGTACGCCGCCACCCACATACCTCTATGTATTATTTATAGCTTATCATAATATAGTAGCTATCATTAAAAATCAATTTCTGGTTGAAGGCCAGGCGGGGGGCGGGGAGCAAACATAGCTATTATTTCTATTATTTTTGTTTTAGATAAAAGTCATGGGAAAATGTCGTTACAGTTACAAAAAAAAAAAGAAAACACAAATGCAAAACACGAATGGGCCGACATTTCAAATAATTGCTGGGTCAGTGTCATGTCTGCTGCGCTCATGTTCATGTGGTATGGTGTAAGCGTTTTGCGTATTTTGTTACCTTCTACCACGAGACTCGTATTTACAAATGACGACTAGACAGACCAGTTATTTGGGGATATTGACTCATTCGAACGCAGCTAATATAATTATGTTCGATACCCTCCACCATAGTATGGAGGGTATGTTAAGTTTGTCATTCCGTATGTAATGCCATGTTTACGTTAGAACTTTTTGTAGGGTTAAGCTTTTGAGGAGTTATTGAAGTAAAAGTAATGGATATGACAATTTAAATCCAAATCCAGTAAGTAGGTTAACCTCATATATATAAAGTACTTTAACACCTCGAAATATATATTTTAGAAACTACAGAGAGTATATTTATTATGATCAGAATAAATTCTATGTCGATTTAGCGCTGTTCGTCCGTCTGTCCGTCTGTGGAAATCACTCTAGCTTCCGAACGAATTGCAGTAGATTGATAAAATATTGCTCAAATGTATATACTATGTCTGCAGGACTTTTGGTATGAAAATGGGCCATGTAGGTTCATGTTTTGGTATAGCCCCCACAAAACGATACCCCCGATATTCGGTCTTTTGATAATTTTTAGTGACATTAGTCACCGGAATTCTTTCAAATTTGGTATTTGATGTTTTCATGATTTTAGCAACATTGTTACCGATTTTATACCCTACCACCACTAGTGGTAAGGGTATTATGTCTTGTGCATTTGTTTGTAACATGGAGAAGGAAGGGAGATAGACACATAGTTACTTTTGAGGATCTCCATAGAATCACTTCTGAGTTGATTTATGCATGTCAGTCCGTCGTCGTACGTCTATCCATGTATTCTTGTAAACAAAATTCAGGTCGCATTTATTATCCGATTAAGATGAAATCTTCCAAACAACATTGTTTGGCCCAAGGACGAACCTTATTGAAAGTGGAGATAATCGGTAAAAATTTAGATATAGTTCCCATATATATCTCGTCCGATTTGCATTTTATTGTGTGCCCAACGTTAATATTAGCCCGAACTGCATGGATTTGGCACATACAACCCAAATTAGACCTGAAAATAAATATGCCAAATTTGATCGAAATCGGTTCAGATATAGCTATAGCCCCATAAATATTGTTCATCAGATTTGTTATTTTTGTCTCCGCAGCCGTAATATGCACTCTGTAACAACAATATTTGGGGAAATATATCAAATGCAGCTGAAATACATTTGCTAAATTCTATCGAGATCGGTTCAGATTTGGATATAGCTCCCATATATAACTTCGTCCGATTTACCTTTTATTGTGCATCAAACGTCTAATATTTGCACAAATGGGAGAAATTTGGCACTTACGGCCGAATTGAGTCTAGAAGGTAGTATGTCAAATTTGGTGTGAAGATAGGTTCGATATAGCTAAGCTCCCATATTATTGTTCATCCGATTTGTTCTATTTTTACCCACAGCCGTAATATGTACTCCATAACAACGATATTCAGGGAAATATATCAAATACAGCTCAGAAATATCTTTGCCAAAATTTTTCAAGATATGTTCAGATTTGAAATAGCTCCCATTTATATTGTTATCCGATTTCAATTTATTGTGCACCCAAATGGGCAATACAAGTCCGAATTTAAAAGGATACAAATGCTTCGGCCATATTGAGTTCTTTGAACTTTAAATTATATTATAATCCTAGCGTGATGATTGAATTCTCCCATAAAACTTTTAATTGTTATGCCGAGCTCTACTAAATTAGCAAAGTGGTGTAGGGTATCATAAGTCGGTCCCGCCCGATTTAGGACTTCTTTACTGGTTTTAAGTTTCGCATTTGAATATTGTAATGGCTTATGACAAATGTTACCTATGCAGGCCCATGTCGTCGTATAGACCCTAATATACAGCTGCATTCTGCATTTTTAAGATTTTAACAGAATTTTTAACGGATTTATTGTTTTTTGAGAATTGCCAAATTCGTGCCAAATTGTGGAGGGTATTCAAGTTGGGCCCGGCAGAACTACAGTTTTTTAATTGTTTTTAACAATTTTTCATATATTTGAAACTTTGTCATATTGCCAAACTATTAATTTTTCGACAAGAACAAATTTTCCGCGAGTTTTTTTACGGCAAGTAAATTCATACTTCCTCCCTCAACTCATATTTCGGATTAAACAGGGAGTATTAGAAACTCCATATTTGAATACTTCCTGTTCAATTTCTTTACATATTGCTATTAGATATTGAACAATTAAATTAAAAATTCCATTTTTTTCTGTGTCCTTGTCGAATATTTAATATTCTGGATGTCAGTGATGATAATAATAGCGCACTCCGCCCACCCCCAGTCCACTTGGCACTGACATGACCACCGAACTTGTTGTAATTCAAGATAAGCAAATAATTTTATGCACGCATGCATGCATACATACATACATAGTTATGACCTCTTGAGAACGTCACAGTGTTGGCACTCGAGTTGTTGTGTTGTTGTGTGTTTGCATTCCATTCCCTTGGGTGTCATTCTACAGAATTTAAGTCAAGTGAAAGTGAAAAACTAAACATGGACACATACCCAGGCTCATATACACACGCACGCACAATGACACATATATAGAAATGACAACACTTTGGCCATATTATGTTTTCGTTGTGTATGTGCGTGTGTGTGGACAAGTTACAAGTGAATTATATACGTACGCATGGAAAATATTTTGATATTCACTCGTAAGACACATTTTCTGCAAACTTTTGTAGTTTTGATAATTTTAAGCAAACTGAATCAATGATTACCTTCGATGGGGCCATGAGCCCTTGGGCGAGAGATGCGTTCTACTAAAAACCGTGAAGAGCAGGTAGGTTTCCTAACGATATCATATACATATTCCGTGATAAGGAGTAAATTATTCAATATTTATAACATGCAGGCCATATTCTACCCTACGCCACACTGTGTTACAGAGTGTTATGTTTTTGTGCATTTGTTTGAAACACGCAGAGGGACGACGCATTTACTGTAAGATTGAGAGGACATTTCAGAAATACCTCTGCCATATTTAATTGAGTTGGTTTTAGATAAGGATATATCTTCCACATATAAATGTGTAATTTATCCTAGAAGCACTCACGACACTGGATGGAACTCGGTCCCATATATTTATAGCTCAGATATCTATCTCTATATCTATAAAAGAGGAAAATGTTTGTTTGTAATTTATGGACTCGAAAACGGCTGAACAGATTTTCCTAAAAATTTCCAAGTATACTACAAGATCGCCTGACAGTAACATAGGCTATATAATTTTTTGTAATTCTACTTGGAACTGGAGATAGGCTAGGCTATCAGAATCGGAAGTACCTCCTAAAAATTTAGATTTTATATGCACATATCTATTGATCGATCACAGATACAGTCTCCAAGTTTGGAAATAAACCTGTCAAATTATATTGAAATCGGTTCAGATTTGGATATAGCTCCGATTTATATTTTTGACCGATTCGTTTATTTGGTGCCCCAAACACGATATGTATATTCGATTCCAATAAAATTCGGAATGTGTGACGGGATTTTGATCAGAAAACAAATTTGTCAAATTATATTGAAATCGGTTCGGGTGTGGATATAGCTCCCATATATATTTTCGGCCGATTTCCCATATTTAATGTACAAAACACGATACGTATGTTCGATCCGAATGAAATTCGACATGAGTAACTAAATTTTGTACACAAATAAATTTGTCTGTCTGTCCGTCTGTCTGTCTGTTGAAATTACGATACAGCCCAAAATTTAGCAGAGCAATTTGTATTGTGTCTAGGATGGTTGATATTGAAATGAGATATATCGGTTCTCGTTTGGTATAGTCCCCATATAACGGTACCTCCCGATATTCGATATTTTGATAGTTTTTGCCACATTTCTCACGGATTTGTCTAAAAATTGGTATTTGTTGATATTAATGAGTCACAGTTCGTGTGGCGAGTCATTGTTGTATATCTCCACGTTTTTGTGTAGCCCCATATAACGGTACCTCCCGATATTCTATATTTTGATTGTTTTTGCCACATTTTTTCGCGGATTTGTCTGAAAATTGGCATTTGTAGGTCATAATGGGTTCTAGCTCCTTTGGCGTAATATTGCATGTAAAGGTCCACGATTGGTATAGCCCCCATATAATGGTACCTCCCGATGTTCGGCATTTTAATGGTTTTTTGCCACATTTCTTCGCAGATTTGTCTAGAAATTGGTATTTGTTGGTCTTAATGGGTTCTAGCTCTTTTAGCGAAACACTGTATGTATAGATCCACGTTTTTGTATAGCCTCATATAGCCGTATATCCCGCTATTCGGAATTTTGATGATTTTTGGCACATTTTCCCATGAATATGTCTAAAAATTGGTATATGTGGGTCATAATGGGCTCTAATGTTTCCTTTACCCTAAGGTGGAGGGTATTAAAAGTTTGGCCCGGCCGAACTTAATGTTTTTTTACTTGTTTTTATCAGCAAATATTCGTAGATAAAATTTTGAATGCATAGAAAATTAAAAGGGGTAGCGAAGCGCACCGGGTTCGGCTAGTAAATATATATAACGCGCTGAAATATCTGACTAATTGACTGACCCAGAATTAACGTCCCTTTAAAACTGTTAAAGATAGAATCTTCAAATCTTTCTCGGTCTAGTGTTTGTGCTAAGGCGTGTGAAATGGCTGGGTTTTTGAAAATGCATACTAAAAGGGTTCGAAGAGTACTAAAACAAGATAAAAAATTTCTATTGGTTTTGACTAGAGACATATACACTCTCAGCCACTGATTGTTTATTTGCTAACCCTTTATGGGGATGGTTCGAAAGTAGCGGGAAAATGCGGCCTTTTTCGTATTTGAAATGAATCTAAGTCCGATATGAATGTGCAAAATTTGGACTATATCGACTACTTCGTTCAACTTTATATAAGATATGTAATATCTTTTGAAATGTAGAAATATGCGTGAGGTGCCAGATATAGAGGATCGAATTATTTCACTTCATTTAATACTGAAAAAATATTGCGATGACAAAATTTGGAGAAATTTTAACATATATTTACAAGTTTATGCCAATAATTTTTAAACAAAGTGTAAATTTGTTTATGGCGAGATCCCAGAAGGATTGAGCCGATGAATTCTATATTCACATCAGATCTATGGTTACCAAGTTTTTAAAAAATCCTTGAATTGTTTCGCAAATTATGAGATATATAAATATTGAAAATTGTGACCCTTTGTAAGGGAGGTAACAGGGAGGTACCATCTTAATAAAAATATTGGGATGCGTAAACTCTGAAGGGAATCGGATGCTTACTTCGCATTTATGAGCGGTTTGGTTATTCAAAATGTTGACCCATTGTGTTGGAGGTACCAAGAGAAGTAAGCCGATGTATCCCATCTTCACAACATAGCTTGTGTTAGTAGAAATATTAGAATGTGTGAAGTTTAGAATGTATTGCATGCTTATTTCGAATTGTATGAGTTTTGTGGTTATTCAAAATGTTCAGGCCAATATTTAGATTTTTTTTTACAAATAAATTTTTTACATTTAACTGGTGAAATAGTCGGAAAATACCAAAATTTTCAATTATATATATTGTGGAGGGTATAAAAATTGTAAAAGAAAACGCAATTTTTATACCCTCCCCCATATAACTGTACTTCTCAATATTCGGTATTTTGATGATTTTAGCGAAATTATAGACTAGAATTGTTCCAAATTTCGTATTGAAAGATGTTAATGACTGCTAAAACCTATGACAAAAAATTTCAGAATGCAGATCCTCGTCTTCGTGTAGCCTCAACATAACGGTACCTCCCTCTATTCGGCATTTTGATGATTTTAGCGACATTATTTACTGGAATTGTTTCAAATTTCGTATCAAAGTTCGTATAGGGTATTACGGCCTATTATAAAAATTACTTATGCAGGTCCAGGTCTTCGTATAGCACCCGTATAATGGTTTTCATTTAAGCGGTATTTTTGAAAGTTTTTGAAAAATTTCCAGTTTTTTTCGAATTTGTGGAGGGTATTAAAAGTTCGGAACTATTTCAAATTTAGTATTTAAAGTTCGTAATGAATACTACAGCCTATGACAGAAAATTGTGAATGCAGGTCCACGTCTTCGTATAGCTTCAACCTAATGATACCAATTATTCACCGCGACTATTTCAAATTTCGTATTTGAAGTTCGTAATCGGTACTACAACTTATGACAAACATGTAAAAAAGCTGTAAGTTCGGCCGGGCCGAACTTTGAATACCAGTTGGAACGAATTTGGCAATTCTCAAAAACTATAAAATCCGTTAAAATCTTAAAAATACCGAATGTAGCTATAATATTAGGGTCTATACGACGACATGAGCTTTATGAAGACGTGGACCTGCACAGACAATTTTCTGTCATAGGCTGTAGTATTCATTACGAACTTTAAATACTTAATTTGAAATAGTTCCGGTAAATTATGTCTCTAAAATCAGCAAAATACCCAATATCGGGAGGTATCGTTATATGGGGGCTATACGAAGACATGTACCTACATGGCTCGTTTTCTGTCTTAGGCTGTCGTATCTACATCGAACTTCAAATGCCAAATTTGAAACAATTCCAGTGAATAATGTCGCTAAAATCATCAAAATACCGAATGCCGGGGGTATTGTTATATGGGGGCTATACGAAGACGTGGACCTACATGGTCCATTTTCAATACCAAAAGTCCTGCAGACATAATACACTTTTGAGTAAAACCTACTTCAGTTGGTTCGGAAGCTAGAGCGGACAGACGGACGGACATTGCTAAATCGACATAGAATTTTTATGCCGATCAAGAATATATACTTTGTGGGATCTAAAATGTCTACTTTGAGGTGTTACAAACGGTATGACAAACTTAATATACCCTCCATACTATGGTGGAGGGTATAAGAATTGTGAATGCAGGTCCACGTCTTCGTATATAACGGTACCTCCCGATATTCGGTATTTTAATGTTTATAGCGACATTTATCAGAGCAACTGTTTCAAATTTCGTATTTGAAGTTCGTAATGGGTACTACAACCTTTGTATAGACCGAAAATAACTGTTTCATTTAAGCGTTATTTTTCAATTTTTTGAAAATTTTCAAATTTCTTCCAAATGGTGGAGAGTATTAAAGTTATGCTGCTGTGTAACTTGTTTGAATCTACCGTTTGCGTGCAGATCGTGGTAGTTTTGACATTACAATGTCGTGTTTTCTTAGAATGTTAATTCAATTAAATTTTAAAAGTTAGTTTTGTGACATCTGAATATTTCGCCCACAACCCGGCTTCCGAAGTATTACACGAATTCGTCTCGTAATTATTGACGTTAATTTTGTTACCCCAAAAAGTCTGATGATTGTGGTTTCCTTTCCCTAAATTTTCAAAATATTACACCCAACAACACCAGGAATCCGTATGTCAGCAAAATTTACCCCCTTTTTTATTTCACATAAACTTTTCTCTGACCAATTTTATTGCCCTCCTATATTTAACATGCCACTGCCAAAAAAAAAAAAAAAAAAAAAAAAAAAAACTTTTCCCAGTGGTACAAAAATTCCAACACCCCATGAGGTCCAATAAATCACAGCTGGATAGCCCCCATAAAGTGAGAAAAACGCATGGATTAGATGGAACACGAACAATTTCACCTGTTATTAAACACCTGTCAATGAACACCGTTCTCCATCCATCTATCCGAACGTCCGTCCGTCTGTCCAACCATCCATCCAGCTCATTCATTCATTTCATTCATGCATTGGCATGCAAAAGAAAATTACACAGAAAATTGGCGTAATTTATTAGCTTCAAAAACGCAAAAATTCTATAGTTACTGGTGATTGGATTATTCGTTGTTCGTTACGGGTTTCTCTGGTGCTACCTTAAGTGCCATTTAGAACAGTAGCCGTGAATGGGTAGCGGGGTGAATGGCTTTGTGTTAATATCGCTCAACATTCATTTGCATGCCCCTGTGTTGGGCTCTTGTACGTGGCAATCACGTACAACCCTTTTATTTTGGGGAATTTGGGCTATCCGTGATGCCATGCCATGGCATGATATTCTTATTTGGCTACCGGAAATGTCCGAACATCTGTAATTCTGTTTTGGCATTAACAAAACACAACCTTTTTGTGTTAGTTCTTCAGTTTTCCTTTGTGTTGTCGTTTTCCTAGTTTCCCTCGACTGGTTTCCATATTCGGCACTGGCTTGTAGCTGCTGTCATTTGCAAGGAAGCGAGCAAGCTATCGTTGTTACTCGTTGTTGTTGTTGTTGTTGCTGCTGCTGTTCTTGTACTCTGCTCCCAGTGTAACAATGTCGTTGCATTCGTCGGAAGCTCTCTAACAAATGTAATGGCGTAACATTGTAACCCTTAATGCATTTCATTTCTTCTTCTCCTTTGTGTGGAGTAATGGCAGCCTTGTTGGAAATCCTTATGCAGGAATGGCTGACTGGCTGGTTGGAAAAGTGGCAAGGAAACGTGGTTAATTGCAAAGTCAGTTCGAAGATGTTTGTCCATCAACAATAAACTGCCCCAATGAAATACTGCTTAAAATGGCTACACAATCCCAAAGAGGACCAAACAAAAGAATTAACTTTTAAAATGTTCCAAATATGTTGCTCAGAATGCAATTGGAAATACAAAGCGGCAAATAAGTTGATTCGAGGAGTGCAGTTGTAAGGGAACCTATTTTTTTGTAACAGAATGGGACTTTATATTCATACTCTACACAAAATATATAAATCAGGAACTGTGATGCATATGATGTTTGTGATGCCATAATTTCTACATTTTTATACCCTTCACCATAGTATGGAGGGTATATTAGGTTTTTCATTCCGTTTGTAACACCTCGAAATACACATTTTAGAGCCCACAAAGTATATATATTCCTAATCAGCATAAAATTCTATGTCGATTTAGCGATGTCCGTCTATCCGTCTGTCCGTCTGTGGAAATCACTCTAGCTTCCGAACGAATTGAAGGTGATTGATAAAATCTTACTCAAATGTATACTATGTCTGCAGGATTTTTGGTATTGAAAATGGGCCATGTAGGTCCACGTTTTGGTATAGCCCCCATATAACGGTACCTACCTCCCGATATTCGGTATTTTGATGATTTTAGCGAATTCAGTCAACGGAATAGTTTCAAATTTGGTATTTGAGGTACGTAATGGATACTACAGCCTAAGACAGAAAATTGTCTGTGCAGGTCCACGTCTTCGTATAGCCCCCATATAACGATACCTTCCGATATTCGGTATTTTGATGATTTTAGGGACATTTTTCACCAGAATAGTTTCAAATTTGGTACTTGGAGTTCGTAATGGATACTACAGCTTAAGACAGAAAATTGTCTGTGCATGTCCACTTATTCGTAGAGCCCCCATATAACGGTACCTCTCGATATTCGGTATTTGGATGATTTTAGCGAATTTATTCACCGGAATTTGGTATTTAAAGTTCGTAGTGGATACTACAGCCTAAGACAGAAAATTGTCTGTGCAGGTCCACCTCTTCGTAGAGCCCCCATATAACGGTACATTCCGATATTCGGTATTTTGATGATTTTAGGGACATTTTTCACCAGAATAGTTTCAAATTTGGTACTTGGAGTTCGTAATGGATACTACAGCTTAAGACAGAAAATTGTCTGTGTATGTCCACTTCTTCGTAGAGCCCCCATATAACGGTACCTCTCGATATTCGGTATTTGGATGATTTTAGCGAATTTATTCAACGGAATTTGGTATTTAAAGTTCGTAGTGGATACTACAGCCTAAGACAGAAAATTGTCTATGCAGGTCCACTTCTTCGTAGAGCCCCCATATAACGGTACCTCTCGATATTCGGTATTTTAATGATTTTATGGACATTTTTCACCAGAATTGTTTCAAATTTGATATTTGAAGTTCGTCACGGATACTTCAGCCTACGACAGAAAATTGTCTGTGCAGATCCAGGTCTTCGTATAGCCCCCACATAACGGTACCTCCCGATATTCGGTATTTTGATTTTATCGACATTATAACCGATTTTTTTTAAGTTTCGCATTTGAATATTGTAATGGCTTATGACAAATGTTACCTACGCAGGTTCATGTCGTCGTATAGACTCTAACAAAATAGCTAAATTCGATATTTTTAAGATTTTAACAGAATTTTTAACGGATTTTATTGTTTTTGAAGATTGCCAAATTCGTTCCAAATGGTGGAGGGTATTCAAAGTTCGACCTGGCTGAACTTACAGCTTTTTTACTTGCTTTTTTTAATGTTATTGAATGCAAGCAAAAATTTCGGAAATAGCATCAAATTTTAAAATAAGCTTAGTTTTGTTCGAATTGGTCACCTTTGGCACGAATTATGGCCTTCAAACGGCAATGAAAGCGTCACACGCTGCCCGAATGTTGCTTACTTTGGCCCATTCCCGGCGAAGCGCTTGCTTGAGGTGATCGACACTTTGGTACTTTTTAGTGCCAACCTTGCTTTCCAAAATACTCCAGACACAATAGTCTAACGGATTGGTATCCGAAGATTTTGGTGGCCATTGTGCGCTGGAAATGAAGCGAGAACCTCATTTTGTAACCATTATAGGGTGGTGCGTGCTGAGTCCTGTTGGAAGGCCAAGGCTAAGGTCTGCGGCCAAAATGTTTGCGTATCCAAGGCTTTAATGCAACCTCCAGAATATTTTCGCGATAATATTCGGCATTTATTCCGATTAGTACAAGAGGAGAGCGACCATCGGCTGTTATGGCGCCCCACACCATCACCATGGCCGGCTCTTGAGTTCTGTTGGCCATCCGAAGGTGCACATTTTCAGCGGACCCTTTTTGGCAAGTAAACACGATAATTATGTTTATTTACAAACTGCTGAACATCGGATGTTTTCTCATCGGAGAAAACCAAAATTCGGCAGTTCACCACATCCGGCCAAGCGAAGCAACTCTTTATCTCTATTGAGTCTATTTTCTTTCTGTTGCGGTGTAAGTTCTTGCACTTTTTGGAATTTCAATGGCTTTACCCCGAGCTCATTTTTCAATATTTGCCGAATGGAATATTGCGATATGTGTTCAGCTCACGAGTCATTTTTCGGCCACTGCGACGCGGGCTTCGATCAAGTGGCTTCTTTACTTTTCGAACCATTTCTGCTGATGTTGGTGTTTTCTTCCGTCCACTTCCTTGACGTCGGCCTACACTACCAGTATGACGGTAACGAGCGATGGTACAAGACACAAAAGATTTGTTCATGTTTAAATGCTGGAGTGCTCTAACGATAGCCACTTGTGGTTTTCGAGCCAAATATCAAGAAATCCCACTATCACGCTTGAATTCCATCACGAATACCTTTTTTTATTGGAAATTTCTCAAAAAATGCTTTTGTACGCTTGTAAACAATATAAAGATACAATATCACTGGAATAATTTTAACAGCTGTCGGACGAGTGGCATAGAAATGACTGTCGTCTGAATTTGGTTGCAGTTTTTTTTTTTCATCTCACCCAGTATAGCATATAGATAATATTTTTATACCCTCCACCTTGAAAAGGAGGGTATATTAACTTTGTCATTCCGTTTGTAACATCCCTAAATATTCGTTTTAGAGCCCATAAAATATATATATTCATAATCAGCATAAAATTCTAAGTCGATTTAACGATGTCCGTCTGTCTGTCTGTTGAAATCACGATACAGCCCACATTATTTGACGTAGAGCTCCAAAATTTAGCAGAGCTATTTGCATTGTGTCTAGGATGGTTGGTATTGAAAATGAGATATATCGGTCTACGTTCTGGTATAGTCCCCATATAACGGTACCTCCCGATATTCGGTATTTTGATGATTTATGCCACATTTTTTCACGGATTTGTCTTAAAATTGGTATTTGTGGGTAATAATGGGTTCCAGCTCCGGTGGCGAAACATTGTAATTATAGGTCCACGTTTTGGTATAGCCCCCATATAACGGTACCTCCCCATAATCGGCATTTTAATGGTTTTTGCCACATTTCTTCTAATGTTTCTTTTACCCTAAGGTGGAGGGTATTAAAAGTTTGGCCCGGCCGAACTTAATGTTTTTTTACTTGTTAATATAGCATTTAAAGATTTTGGGGCCTCCTTAAAGTATGCTTTAAAAATGTAAAATATGAATAATCCCAGTTTTCATATGACTCTAACATAATGTGTAATCGGGTCTTAAGTGAGGGTGGCATGGCGTAAGATATTAGTAAAAAAATTTGAAGATCCCCTCATGTTTATAACTTTCAAGGCAAAATCAGCGGTGGACAAAATTAAAATGTTAAGTGTGGAGGAATTATTTCACCTCTATTGTTGTAAAAATTTAACAAATGTTGTACGTTTATATATTTTGTTATTTTTAACAAAGAATAATTCCTAATATTATTTGACATGCTCTTTTGAAAATTTTGTGTTAGTAGGTTGATGTTTAAGAAGTTGCAACTGCCAAAAACTTGTTAGGAAATCTATTATTTGCTGATTGCTTACCTCTTCTAGCCATCACACCCCATACACCCATAAGGACCGGAATGCAGTGTCATAAATAAGTATTGTAAAAAAGTGTCTTTGCAACTTGTTCTGCTTCACATTTTTTTTTTTTTTTTTTTTTTTTTTTTTTTTGTCAATTGGCTTTGTTTCCCGGTCTTTTATTCGTTTCGTGAAAAAGTTGATTCGATTCGTAAAGTAAAAAGAATAAAAACACTGCTACACATATAAACACACCACAATAGCGAACAAAGAGAAAAACTTTTATTGTTCTTTGACTCAATGCCTAGTTCTTGTGTTGTATGCCCAATTTTTTTCCATTTTGTTTTCTTTTTTTATTTTTTTTTACTGCAGAGGGCCACGTAGTTTCCCCCAAAAAAATACTCGAACTACTTCCCGGCAAAATATGAAAGTTTTTCGTCTTTTTGTTTTGTTGCGGTATCTAGTCTTTCTAGAATTGAAATAGACACTAACATTTTTGACATATTTTTTTATTATTTTTATACAATTGAAATATACAATTGAAAATAGAATAAGTACACATGAAAAAGAGTTTGGTACTCGAAAATGATTTTATTTTACATCGAGGAGATCTTTCTGTGTTGAATACCACTTTTTGAGTCTTTGAAAGAGAGGCACTTACATATATATTTGACATATTTAGAGGAATATAAAGTATATAAGAAATTCAAATATAAGCCAGTAAGGAAAGGTCAAAAGTCGGTCGGGCCAACTTTATGATACCCTACACTCTATGCGTATTTAGTAGAACTTCCGCAAAAAAAGTTTATATTGGAAATTTATACGAAGTAGATCATACCAACTATGAACCTTATTTGAATACGTATCATGGCTTTAGAGTAGCAACAATTTCCAAACTATAGCCAACTCTAACTTGATTTTCAACAAATTTGACGGAGGCTCTAGTACCAACAAACATTGCTGCATAATGCATGATATGACTTCGATAAGAATTATATTAAAAATATTTATTGAAGAAATAGATATAACGGACCGAGTATCCCCAAATGGAAAAATTCGGTTGAATATGGAAAATCTATCCAATTTGGTTTGAAATTACATATATGGTGGACTATAACCGTAAAATCGGATGACGATGCACCAAAGATCATTGTTGTGGAGTGCATATTACGCATATGAGGGACTTAAAACCCCAAATTGGATGAAGCAAATGTGGGAGCTATAGCTATATCTGAACCGATTTTCGCAAACATTTCAAGTATTTGCTTCTGGGCCGAATTCCGTCGGAAGTGCCAAAATTCAGTCCATTTGGGCTGATATTAGCCATTTGGTGCACAATTAACTGGAAATCGCTTGAAGATATATATCCAAATTTGAACCGATCTTGATAAAAATTGTCAGAAGTATTTCAGGGCTGTATCTCATATCTGGTATAATTGGATGAAACATATATATGGGAGCTATAACTATACCTGAACCAATTTTCACCAAATTGGTGGTACTTCTTTCTAAGATGAATTCCGTCGGGATTGCCAAAATTCAGTTGATTTAGGCTGATATTAGCCATTTGATGCGCAATAAACCTGAAATCGGATTAAGATATATAGGGTGAGATAAAAAAAATGCAACAAAGTCAAACGCCTTAATTTTTAAAATTGTATTGAATGAGAGCAAAAAATGTCGGAAATAGCATCAAATTTTAAAATAAGTTTAGATTTGTTCGAATTGGTCACCTTTGGCACGAATTACGGCCTTCAAACGGCCAATAAAACACACGCTGCCCGAATGTTGATCTGCGGTATTTTGGTCCATTCCCGGCGAAGCGTTTGCTTGAGGTGATCGACACTTTGGTATTTTTTAGTGCCAATCTTGCTTTCCAAAATACTCCAGACGCAATAGTCCAACGGCCATTGTGCGAAAATGAAACGAGTAACCTCATTTTGTAACCATTCTTGGGGGGCGCGTGCTGAGTGCGATGGTGCTGAGTGCTGTTGGAAGGTCTGCGACCAAAATGTTTGCATGCCCACGGCTTTTATACACCCTCCAGAATATTTTCGCGATAATATTTGGCATTTATTCCGTTACCACGGTCGATCAATACGAGCGGAGAGCGACCATTGGCTGTTATGGCGGCCCACACCATTACCATGGCCGGCGCTTGAGTTCTGGTGGCCAACCGAAGGTGCACATTTTCAGCTGATCTCTTTGGCAAGTACACACGATCATTTTGTTTGTTTACAAAATGCTGGACAACGAATGTTTTCTCATCGGAGAAAACCTAATTCGGCAGTTCACCACTTTCGGCCAAGCGAAGCAACTCTTTAGCTCTTTTGAGTCTATTTACTTTCTGTTGTACTTTTTTGAATTTTAATGGCTTTACCTCGAGCTAATTTTTCAATATGTGCCGAATGGAATATTGCGATATGTTCTGCTCACGAGCCATTTTTCGGTCACGCGGGTTTCGATCAAGTAGCTTCTTTACTTTTCGAACCACATCCGTTGATGTTGCTGTTTTCTTCCGTTCACTTCCTTGACGTCGGGCTACGCTACCAGTATCGCGGTAACGAGCGATGGCACGAGACACAAAATATTTATTCACATTTAAATGCTGGAGTGCTCTAACTATAGCCACTTGTGGTTTTCCAACCAAATAAAAAGAAATCACACTATCACGCTTGAATTCCGTCACAAATAACTTTTTTTCTGGAAAATTCTCACCAAAATGCTTTTGTACGCTTGTAAACAATATAATGAGCTATTACTGGAATAATTTTAACAGCTGTAGGACGAGAGGCTCAGAAATGACCGCAGTCTGAAGTTGGTTGCAGTTTTCTCATTTCACCCTGTATATATGAGAGTTATAGCTAATCTGAACCGATTTTGACTAAACTTGATATACTTGCTTGTAAGCAGAATTCGGTCGGATGTGCCAAAATTCAGGTCATTTCAGGGATGTATCTGATATCAGGTACTAAATATAATTCTTGTAGAGTGCATATTACTAAAGGACTTAAAACCCCAAATCGAATGAAACATATATATGGGATCTATAGTTGTATCTGAACCGAATTTGAGGTATTTGCTTCTAAACTGAATTGGATCGGATGTGCCAAATTTCAGGTCATTTGGACTGATATTAGCAATTTCGATGCACAATTAACCCGAAGTCGGTTGGAGATTTATATGGGAGCTATATCTAAACATGAACCGATTCTTACCAAATTTAATAGGGTTCGTCCTTGGCCCAAACAATTTCAATCGGATAATAAACGTAGCCTGCATTTTTATTAAAAAAACAAGTAAAAAAGCTGGGACGAGCTTTGAGTATCCTCCATCATTTGGAACGAATTTGGCAATTCTCAAAAACAATAAATAAATCCGTTAAAAATTCTGTTAAAATCTTAAAATATCGAATATAGCTTTTATATCAGGGTCTATACGACGACTTGGTCCAGTATGGGTAACTTCTGTCATAACCCATTACAATATTCAAATGCGGCAAGGTAGCTTAAATCATCAAAATACCGAATATCGGGAGGTACCGTTATATGGGGGACATACGAAGACGTTACCTGCATAGAACATTTTCTGTCATATGCTGTAGTATAAATTACGAACTGCAAATACCAAATTTGAAACAATTCTAGTAAATAGTGTCGTTTAAATCATCAAAATACCGAATATCGGGAGGCACCGTTATATGGGGGCTATACGAAGACGTGGATCTGCACAGACAATTTTCTGTCATATGCTGTAGTACCCATTACGAACATCAAATACCAAATTTGAAATAGTTCCGGTAAATAATGTCGCTAAAATCATGAAAATACAGGGTTGCCCATATTCGACGGACCTTTGGGCCCATTCCAATCGACGAGGTTTGTCCGCAGGCAACATTCTTTGCGTCAATTGAATTTTGTACGGAAACAAATGCAAATCACTGCGAATAATCCGTTGTAAAGTGGACCGAGCCATGCCCAACTGCTGAGAACGGCGTTTTTGGGATGTTGTTGGGGACCTCTCAAAAGTGGCTCGTACTGCAGCGATATTCTCGGCCGATCGCCTTGGTCGACTTTTATATGGCCACTTCGGATTAGAAAGAGCTTTACCAGTCGAAAATTTTTCGTATAAACGCTTAATGGTTTTCTTAGAAGGCGCACTTCTCACATTTTTTAATGTTTTAAAAGCCTGTTGAGTTTTCACAATTGACTTTCTTTGTTAAATGTAAATTTCAACTATTTCAGAGCGCTCGCGTGGCGTGTATTGGTTCATGGTAAAAATCTGCTTTGACTGACGCTTCAAACGCGGTATGTCATTGAGCGATGTGACATCTCTGTCAAAAGTTATGGCGTTGCCAGATGGGTCCGTCGAATATGGGCAACTCTGTACCGAATATCGGGAGATATTGTTATATGAGGGCTATACAAAGACGTGGATCTACATTACCCATTTTTAATACCAAAAGTCCTGCAGACATTATTTACGTTTGAGTAAAATTTTATCAGTCTACTTCCAGTCTATTTCCACAGACGGATAAACTGATAGATGGACGGACGGACATCGCTAAATCGACATAAAATTTTATGCTGATCAAGAACATATGTACTTTGTGGGGTCTAAAATGTATATTTCGAGGTGTTACAAATGGTGTGACTAACTTAACATACCCTCCGTACTGGATGGTGGAGGGTATAATAACAAGGACAGACGGACGGATGGATTGAGTGACGGACTGACATGCATAAATCGACTCAGAAAGTGATTCTATGAAGATCCTCAAAAGTAATTATGGGTCTATCTCGCTTCCTTCGCCATGTTACAAACAAATACATAAGGACATTATACATAAGTGGTACATACAATATTGAAGAAAGGCTTTACTATAAAAACTTTAGCTAGCAAAAATAATACCCCTCCTCCTTCTTATTTTCAAAATTGTACAAAGAGGAATTTTTGCAATGCTCAGTAACATTGCCTTTAATAACATAAACTGATATGTTCTGTATTATTGTTGTTATTGTTGTTGTTTTTGCTGTCAAGCCACTATTGACTATCTGTTCGTAATGATGTTCCACTGCAGCTAATGTCCCTAGCCGAATACTTGTTGCGGGGAGTGGGATGAAAGAATGTAGGAAGCCTTGTTCCAAACCAACGAATTGAATTTCCCTGTGCAAAGTCGTAAAAAAATGCTCAGCTCAACAACAATTTCTTCTTTCCCACCCCCCTAGTCCAACTTTCGGTATTGCGAATATTTGCAATAATCTATGCATTTGGGTTAAAGAGCTCCTTTTTATGTTCTTTCCTCGCTTTCGCAAACATTTGTGTAACGACATTAAAACAATTGTACTTCTGTGTTTTATGAACCATTGTTTAGTGGCAATGTATGTGTATGGACGAATGTTCGGCGAGGAGGTCGAAGGGGACACACACTCAGACGCACAACCACCACTGAAGAAATGAACAACACTGCAAAAGCATTTTGTCAATCATAAGGATTTGACGAGAAACGTAACGAAAAACGAAAGGAGAACAAAAAGAGAATTTATGGCGGTTTTGCATGCAACATAACTATAAAGCAGAATTTTCATTTGCAAAAACTAAATTCATTTGATTGTAGCATTGATAGAGGTTTAGTCAAAATTTAACATAGATACAGCGGAAAATTCTAAAATGTGTACATCTTAATAAACTTTAAGGCGAGGTTAAAGGCGAGGTTCACCTAAAATCGATATATGCAGTAGATTGCACTTTAAATATTGATTATCTTCAAAATTCTACAGCTTCGAATGCAAATTTAGAATTAATTTAAATTAAAATTACTCTGATTTTTAATTCTGAATACTTTTCGATGCAAGAAACAAACTTTTAATTAGTTTTTATTGATTAGTGAAATTTTAATACTAAGCAAAATAGTACTTTAGTGACAGTAGTCCGCATAAGTCTGGAGCTCAGAAATACCTCGGTCAATTTTTAATGAGATCGGAAAAATTTGGATATAACTCCCAGTGTACAAAATGACCAAATGACCTGAATTGTAGAACATCCGACCGAATTCAGTCTAGGAGCAAGTGCATCACGGTTCAGATATAGCTCCCATACATATGTTCCATCCGATTTGGTGTTTAAGTCACTCACTTTCGTGATATGCACTCGACAACAATGATATTTGGTACCAGAAAACAGACACAGCCCAGAAATACCTATGCCTAATTTTGACTAGATCGGTTCAGATTTGGATATAGCTCACATATATATGTCTTCAAACCGATTTCGGGTAAATTATGCACCAAATGGCTAATATCAGTCCAAAAGTCCTGAATTTTGGCACACCCGACCGAATTCAACACAAAAGCAACTACATCGATTTCTGAAAAAATCTGTTAGGATATAGCTATAACTCCCATATATAGGTTTCATCCGATTTGTTGTTTAAGTGCCTTACATTCGTAAAATGCATTCGACAGCAATGATATTTGGTACCCGATATCCCATAGAGTCCGGAAATACCTTTGCCAAATTGAAAGACTAAGATTTGGATATAGCTCCAATATATATCCTTAATCCGATTACAGATTATTATGTGAATTTTGGGACATACGTTTCCATTTTGCGAAACTCGGCTCTGATACATATATATATATATATATATATATATATATATATATATATATATATATATATTTTATACAAAATCAACATAGTATGGAGGGTATATTAAGTTTGATATAGCGATGTCCGTCCGTCCGCGAAAATCTCTCTAGCTTCCGAACGAAATAAAGTAGGTGGAAAAACATTTACTTAAGTGTATATTATGCCTGCAGGACTTTTGGTATTTAAAATGGGTCATGTAGGTCCATGTTTTGGACGGAATGGAACCCCCATATTTTCCGTATTTTGTGATTTACGCGATATTAATCACCGGAATGGTTTCAAATTTAATATTTGAAGTTCGTAGTGGATACAGCCTATGACAGAAAATTGTCTATGCAGGTCCACGTCTTCGTATAGCCACCATATAACGGCACCTCCCGAAATTCGGTACTTTGGTGATTTTAGCGACATTATTAACCAGAATTATTTCAAATTTGCTTTTTGAAGTTCGTAATGGATACTACAGCCTATGACAGAAAACAGTCTACGCAGTTTCACGTCTCCTTATAGCCCCCATACAACAGTACCTGCCGATATTCGGTATTTTGATGATTTTATCGACATTATTTACAGGAATTGTTTCAAATTTGCTTTTTGAAGTTTTTAATGGATACTACAGCCTATGACAGAGAATTGTCTGTGCTGGTCCGCTTCTTCGTATAGCCCCCATATAACGGTACCTCCCTATATTCGATACCGGAATTGTTTCAGATTTGTTATTTGAAGATTTTAGCTACATTATTCACTGCATTTTTTACAAGTTTTGCATTTGAATATTGTGATGGCTTATTACAAAAGCTGCCTATGCAGTCCCGCGTCGTCGTATAGACAATAATATAACGGCTACATTCGGTATTTTTAAGATTTTAATAGAATTTTTAACGGATTTTATTTTTTGAAAATTGCCAAATTCGTCCCAAGTGGTGGAAGGCCTTCAAAATTCGGCCCAGCTGAACTTACAGCTTTTTTACTTGTTTTAATATAATGTAAGATTAAAATATCTCCGGTAAATTTAGTGAAAATCCATTCAGAATTGTACATGCGTCCACAATATTAGTTCCGTCTGAAATTATAACTGCTTTAAACCCAAATGTTGATAGGTGGTATGATCTACTTGAAATAAATTATTTTGTTACGGGAGCTCTAAAAACTATGCGTAGTGGTGTAGGATATCATATAGTCGGCCCCGCCCGACTTTTTACTTTTCCTCACTGGTTTGAGTTGACACCTGATATTTGGAAGGCGTCAAAGAAAAAAATTTTTTACACAAATTTTCACTACAAATCTTAAATAGGTCATATATCACAGAGGTTCTTAAAAAATTGAAAAAAAATTACATTCGAATTTGATGTACTTCAAGCGAAACTTTTGTGTTAAAATTATACCTAGTAAAATGGACGGAAAGTTGTAAATTATTCTCTCCAAAAGGAATGTATATGAACTGTTCTTGAGGTAAAAGGGTCATAGTATTTTAAGGTTTCTTAACATACAATGATTTATAATCTAAACCAAAATTCATTATAGGCAATTGTTATTTTTTTTAATATAAATAATAGAAACCTATTAATTCAATATTCATTAGAAGCAATTGTAATTTTAATATAAATCTCTTCAATTCACATTCCTGCGAAGAGCTTTCTTCATAGCCCTAAAAATCAATATAACTTTATTTTCACTACTTTTTTTTTTACTTTCGAACTTTTCTTAGAACTATGAACAGTTAAAAAAAAAACTTCTAAAATCCCTTAATTCTTAACTTTGGGTGATCAAATTTTAAATAGCACTCCTTTGGGTCATTAAAGGGTGCTACGCAGAATAGCAAGAAAATTAATTGAAAATCAAAGATAATGGCTTAAAAGCAACTCAATTTTAACGTTTATAGCGAAGTGATAAATAATGAATTTGAAAAGGATAATAAAACAGCCAATTTGCAATGGAAAATGATTGGCGAATGACCAAACAAAAAAGAGAAGGCATAAAATATGCATATTTTGCTCCCTACAATGGTAAAGTTTGCTGATGCGAGGCTTTAAAAATTAAATGAAACGAAATGGGTGATAATATTGCAATGTAATATTTTTTGTAATTTTTTTTGTACACTTTTCACTTTTTTCATAATAGATAAGCAATGAAGTATTCTATAGTGGCGTTTAAAAAAAATCTGAAATTGAAATGTCTGTCCTGTCTTTAAAGGATTGATGAAACAAATACTGGCATTAGATCCTTGTGCACAAGTACATCACAGCACCGAATACAAAAGCTAATAAAATATGGATAACCTTTGACTAGTTTGTTTTACTCAATGTTTCTATTTCCATTTATTTCCAATTGAAGTGGCATCCAGTTCAAGAATGGCACAACAAAACAAAACAACAACAACATTTGCTAAAATATTTCTCTGAGAAAGGAAACGATGCATATTGAATTGAAGATTTCCAGATAAATTTGCAATAGATTTTTTTTTATTTAAGGTTGGCATTTGATTAATGATTTATATTTCAATCGGACCAAATTATATGGAAATAGCAAATGCATTTATTTTGTTGAAAAAAATGGATGAAATAAAAGATACATTTTCGAATTGGGCCGTCGATGTGCTAGAAAGGCTTGTTTTTTGAAATCGAAAAAAATTGACACATATCACCTTCCCCTATAATATTCCGACTCCCCTATAATAGATATATCTCGGATCCTTGTAGGATCACAACGCGAAAAGTGCCATCCTTCCGCTTTCCGGACTGGACTAATAGATTCAATGTCTGGATGTTTCGTGTAACGTTCAACGCCGATTGAGGAGAGCTCTAACGAGCTCCAGTTTTGGCACAGACATAAGCGACCTGAACTCGATCGCAAGGCACACATAGGTTAGAACAGGTAAGACCACTGTGAAGTACTTCCAATGCTTAACCTGTGGTCGAAGCCCCCAGCTCTATTCTATAGCATTCCTGCATGTATAGAGGGTAATGTTTAAAAGCTGGTCCAGAAACGTAGCGTGATATTTGGAACTCGAAAAAAGTTTCAGGGTTACACCATCCAGTACTTGCATCGAAAGTTTGCCTACTTTTCGTTTTCTATTGAAACTCAGGGGGTATATATCATTTGATACGGCCAAAGAGTGCCTCATCGAAATTAACGGTTTGAGACCCTAGGTCTCTTTGGACCAAATCCTTTTCAGGATATTTGGAGTCGATCTAGGGTGTCCATCCGTACGATTACTCTCGAAGGGAGTATTCGATTTGGTCCAAACTTAGTACATCGTAATAATATTATCAAACTTAGATCGAGTTGGGATACAAGCATTGTCGTCAGACTACTTCCGGTCAAAATTTAAAAAAAAAAAAATAATAAATAAATAAATGATAATACTTTATCACATAGAAAGGAAAAAAAATCACCCAATTTGACCAATCTTTGCAAATCCCAATGTTTTTGTCAGTGCTTGGTCAGAGAAGAAAATGGGCAATATCGGTTTACTCCTTCAAATACCTCCCCCACAAATGGTCAAAATTTTAAATAATTACAACTCTCATAAAATATGATGTAAGGGTCCGATTGTATTCAAATTTCGCACACCCCAATATTTATATTAACGCAATGTCTGGTGTTAAGATGGAATAAATCGGTCCACTCCTTCTATTACCTCCCCCACAAATGGTCGAAAATTTCAAAAGTATTTATTTTTTTGCACAGAAAGAGAAAGGATAATCCGATTTTGCTTCAACTTTGCAAATCCTAATATTTGCGTCAGTGCTGAGTCAGGTGTGAAAATGAACAATATCGGTCCACTTCATCAAGTACCTCCCGCACAAATGGTCAAAATTTTGAATAATTACAACTCTCATAAAATGTGACGTAAGAATCCGATTGCCTTGAAATTACACACAATCTAATATTTTTATTAACCCAAGGTCTGGTGGGAAGATGGAATATTTCGGTCCACTACTTCTAGTAACTCCTCCACAAAGAGCAAAAATTTTTAAAACCTATGAAGCTCATAAAACGCGGAATTAACATCCGATTTCATTCAGACTTTGGACGTCTCAATATTTCTATCAACAAAAGATCTGTTATAAGAATGGTAGAAATCAAACCATTTCTTCGGGTGCCTCCTTCACAAAGGGTCAAAGTTTTGAATAACCAAAACATTTATAAAATCCGAAATAAGCATCCGGTTCTCTTCATATTTCCCACATCCCATTATATCTACTAATACAACACCTTCTGTGAAGATGGGATACATTGGTTCACTCCTTCTAGTACCTGCCCCACAAGGGGTCAAATTTTGGAATATCCATGAAGCTCATAAAACGCGAAATTAACATCCGATTCCATTCATATTTTGTGTATCTCAATATTTCTCTAAACACGAGATCAGTTATAAACATGGTAGAAATCGGACTTCTGGCAACTCCGCCACATAGGGTTTAAAATTTTGAAAAACGAAAAACAGTACGCATATCCAAAAAAAATCTATATTTCTCTATCCTGAACACCAACAGTGATCCACAATTACCATTTAGTACTTTTCGAACAATTATAAAAGGCATTTCAAAACCCCCTCCAGATATCAACATCAGCTACCATTGTATTTACTAATACAAGATTTTCTGTGAAGATGGGATATATTGTTTCACTCCTTCTGGTACCTCCCCCACAAAGGGTCAACATTTTGAAGACCCATGAAGTTCATAAAACTCGAAATTATCATCCGATTCCAGTCAGATTCGGTGTATCTCAATATTTCCCTAAACACTAGATGAGTTATAAAGATGATAGAAAGCGGACCACTTCTTTTGGTACCTCCGCCACATAGGGTACAAGATTTTGAAAAACGAAAAACAGTACGCATATCCAAAAAAAAACTATATTTCTCTATCCTGAACACCAACAGTGATCCACAATTACCATGTAGTACTTTTCGAACAATTATAAAAGGCATTTCAAAACCCTCACCAGATATCAACATCAGCTACCAAAAGAGTCCTAATATCAAATTTCGGGATTTCAACTCTATCCCTTCACCAAATACCCATTTTAGTACCACTTAGTATTTTTCGAACAATTATATCACTAATTTCCAAAACCTTCTCCATATCTTAACCGAAGACACCAAGAATGACCTTAACATAAATTTTCGGAAATCCAGCTCTATTGGATCACACAAGTTCAAAACGTACCAAATTTAGTACACATAAGTACGAATTTCCAGAACTTCCAACATACCCCAATCCTCTACTCTAAATTTCCAAAACTACTTTCGTAACTCAATCATACAATCCCATTGAAATCTCATTAGCCCATTTCAAAATTCCAGCACTATCGGTTCTCCCAAATCCAAATTGTACTAAATAAATACCTCAATAATACAATCCTATAGAAATCTCATTACACAATTTCAGGATTCTAGCCCTTTCGGTTCTCACAAATCCAAATTGTACCAAATTAAGTAATGCTTAGTGCAAATAAGTACGAATTTTCAAAGCTCCAATCCAACACTCCAATCCACAGTAATCCCAATTTAAAAATTTCTCGATTCCACCCCTATCGGTTGGCCCAAATACAATTTGTACCAAATTCATTACCATGTAGTACACATTTCGAAAACTACCTCCATCTCCAACTCCCAAACTCCAACAATAATCTTTATTCCAAAATTCAGGAAACCAGCTCTATCGATCCACCAAAATCCAAATTGTATCAAACTTATTACAATTAAGTGTGTATAAGTACAAATTTCCAAAACTAACTCTATATTCTAATCCTAGAATCCAACATGAATCTTTTTCAAGACACCAGATCTAGTGGTTCACCCAAATTTAAATTGTACCAAATTTATTACCATTATTAATTATTGTACCCGAACACATAAGTAAAAATTTCCATAACTATCTACATCATACCATCTAATAGGAATCTTATTCCCAATTTCAGAATTCCGCCTAACCGTTTCTTCCAAAATTTAAATTGTATCGAATTAAGTACCATTTAGTACAAATAAGTACGAATTTCCAAAATTTCCTACATATCCCAATCCTACAAAGTACTAGAAATCTTATTTCCAAATTTCTGTATTCCAGCTGTATCGGTTCACCCAATTCGATATTGTACCAAATTTAGTACCATTTAGTAATTTTCGTGCATATTAGCACAAATTTCGAAAACTACCTCAATATCCCAATCCTACACTCCGCCAGAAACATAAAGTTCAAATTTTAGGATTCCAGCTTCATCCGTTCCTTCAAATTGAACCAAATTTAGTACCTACTAAGCAATAGTAATCTTATTTCCCAATTTCAGTGTTCCAGCTCTATCGATTCACCCAAATCGAAATTGTACCAAATTTAGTACCATTTTGTACTTTTCGTGAACATAGGCGCCAATTTGAAAACTACCTCCATATCTCAATCCTACACTCTGCCAGAAATTTAAATTTCAAATTTCAGGATTTCAGCTCCATCCGTTCCTTCAACATTTAGTATATTTTCGTACTTTTCGTATAAATGAGTACTCATTTCTGAAACTACCTCCTTTAAGCAATCTTATTTCTAAAACTTGATTCCCACTCCAAATTTCAAGTTCTTAGTTCTATCCACTCACATGATATGAAATGGTACCAAATGAAGATAATTTTAGTACTTTGGACGGAAAAAACAGCAACATCAGCAGAAATGGTTCGAAAAGTAAAGAAGCGACATGATCGAAACCCGCGACGCCTTGGCCGAAAAATGGCTCGTGAGCTGAACATATCACAATATTCCATTCGGCAAATATTGAAAAATGAGCTTGGGGTAAAGTCATTGATATACCAAAAAGTGCAAGAACTTACACCGCGACAGAAAGAAACTAGACTTAAAAGAGCAAAAGAGTTGCTTCGATTGGCCGAAAGTGGTGAACTGTCGAATTTGGTTTTCTCCGATGAGAAAGCATTCGTTGTCCAGCAGTCTGTAAACAAACAAAACGATCGTGTTTACTTGCAAAAGCGGTCAGCTCAAAATGTCCACATTCGGTTAGCCACCAGAGTGACACTCAAGCGCCGGCCATGGTGATAGTGTAGGCCGCAAAAACAGCCGATGGTCGCTCTCCGCTCGTATTAATCGACCGTGGCATCAGAATAAATGTCGAATATTATCGCTAAAATATTCTGGAGAGTATATTCAAGCCTTGGGCGAGCAAACATTTTGGCCGCAGACCTTGGACAGCACGCCCCACCCAAGAATGGTTACAAAATGAGGTTCCTCGCTTCATTTCCAGCGCTCAATGGCCACCAAAATCTCCGGATACCAATCCGTTGGACTCTTGTACTAAAAATACCCAAGTGTCGATCACCTCAAGCAAGCGCTTCACCGGGAATGGGCAAAAATACCGCAGTGCAACATTCGGGCAGCGTGTGACTATTTCATTGGCCATAATTCGTGCCAAAGGTGACCAATTCGAACAAATCTAAACTTATTCTAAAATTTGATGCTATTTCCGACATTTTTTGCTTTCATTCAATAAAATTAAAAAAAAAATGTAAAATTGATGGCGATTGACTTTGTTGCAGTTTTTATACCCTCCACCAAAAAAGGTATGGAGGGTATATTAAGTTCGTCATTCCGTTTGTAACTCATCGAAATAATCATTTTAGACCCAACAAAGTATATATATTCTTGATCAGCGTAAAATTCTAAGACGATTTAGCCCTGTCCGTCTGTCTGTCTATATAGGTCCACAGTATCGTACAGCCCCCATATAACGGTACCCCCCGATATTCGGTATTTTGATGATTTTACCCAAATTTTTCAACGGAATTGTCTGAAAATCCACACAAGGAGTTCCTTGTGGGTACTTTATACCTAGGCAGAGAATTATCTATATAGGTCCACAATATTGTATAGCCCCCGTGTAACGGTACCCCCGATATTCGGTATTTTGATGATTTTTGCCACATTTTTCAATGGAATTGTCTGAAATTCCACAAAAGGAGTCCCTTGTGGGCATTTTACCTCCTCAAAAAGAATTGTCTATATAGGTCAACGATATCGTTTATCCCCCATATAACGGTACCCCCCGATATTCGGTATTTTGATGATTTTACCCAAATTTTTCGACGGAATTGTCTGAAAATCCACACAAGGAGTTCCTTGTGGGTACTTTATACCTCGGCAGAGAATTATCTATATAGGTCCACAATATCGTATAGCCCCCATATAACGGTACTCCCCTATATTCTGCATTTTGATGATTTTAGCCACTTTTTCCAATGGAATTATCTGAAAATCCATACAAGGATTTCCTTGTGAGTACTTTACACGCAGACATAGATTTGTCTTTATAGGTCCACAATATAGTATATCCCCCCATATATCGGTACCTTCCTATATTAGATATTTTAAAGATTTTAAAAGAATTTTTATTGGATATAATTTTTTTGAAAATTTTCTAATTCGTTCCAAATGGTGGAAGGTATTCAAAGTTCGGCCCGGCCGAACTTACTGCTTTTTTACTTGTTTTATCTCACCCTGTATAGTGCGAATTTTCAAAAACCCTTTGGTACATCTATCATACGCTTCATTAGTGACCCTCAATCCAAATTTGATAATTATAGCTCTTTTCGAAATATATAAATTTTCGAACCGTTTTAGTACGAATTTCTTAAAATAAATCCCCAGCTTTATCTGAATCCTTCGGACCAAGAGGGACCCTCTTAGTACGATTTTGGAAATTTGGTTTAAAAATCTAATTTTTTGGTATGTATGTGTTTGTATAAAAATTTTCCACACATCCTCCCATAAATTTATCATTTTAATCTGACAGATTTCAATCGCCTGTTCTAACTGCAAAAGATTAATGCTGGCACCTGCTAGCCATCGTCTTAACATCGAATGCAAATGTAACGCCTACAATTTATTTTGAATGTTAGCTTTGGCCCAGTTCAAAAGAAAATATTTCCGATGAAAAGAAAAACAAGAACGGCAACAATAACAACAACAACAACATGGGTAAAAGAAAAATCAAATGTAATTGTCACTTGCCATGCAAGGGTGCAATGAAACATTGTGACAATTTATTATTGTTACTTCCAATTGAAGGCAAATGTTGACAGGAAATAAAGCAAAAGGAAAAAACGCACACACACACACCCAAACACAGATACACACGCTCATCAACAACTCCCAAAGAATGTTCGTTTTGTAAATTGTTGTCAGAGGACAAATGTTTTATAGAATACACAGCCATATATGCACATGAATACATATACATACATAACTTTATACGATATGCATGTGTAGACATGCGAAACGAATAAATTCCAATGCTACATGTCGGAACGAACAACCAACCAAAATGCTCCCCGCCCTCCAATGCACACTTCGTTTCATCCACCCGTGCCGGAACAATAGAAATTGCAGTTAATTTTTCTTTTCTTTCCTTTAGTTTTCCGTAGAAAACAAAACGTCTCTTCGTTTATCCTATCCGAGGTACCTTTTTTTGGTTGTACTGCCAGTAATAATAAACGTTCGGTACGTCTTTTTCTTGTTACCATTATGTACGTTATGTTTATAAGCGAATTTATTGTGCAAAACGTATATATGTGTATGTATATATTCGATAAAAATATGGTTGCGAATTTAAGTGTTGAAGGAGGGCATTGCGGCCCACATTAGGAAACTGTGTTTTCAAAATTGTTGATAAGTGAGAATGAAAACCAACGAACATGGAACGGTGAGGATAATAATGGATCTTCTAGGCATTCGGTACATATCTTGACAAGACAGGCACAATACTTAATACGTAATCTAGTGTCAAATATGACAAATATATCTTGTATTGAGTACATTTGGTATAGGCTTAATCTTTATTTTATTTATGCTCAAAAACGCAGGACTCTAAATACTTTCAGACACTATTGCCTGTTTTTATACCCTCTACTATACGTAGTATGGAGGGTATATTAAGTTCGCCATTCCGTATGTAACTCATCGAAATAATAATTTTAGATATAACAGTTGACAGCCTAGTCGAAATAACGGTTTTAGACCCTAGGTCTCTTTGGACCAAATCCGTTTCAGAACATTTGGAGTCGATCTAGCAATGTCCGTCCGATCCACTCGGTCCACTCTTTTTGGTACCTCCCCCACAAATTGTCGAAATTTTCAAAAAAAAATATTTTTTGCACAGAAAGAGAAAGGATAATCCGATTTTGGTACAACTTTGCAAATCTTAATATTTGCGTCAGTGCTAGGTTTGGTGCGAAAATGGACAATATCGGTCCACTCCATAATGAAAAGTCAAAATATTTTTAATAATCGTACATTGGCTGAGGGTATACTTCTGTCGGCAAAACCGACTGATACTTTTTAACTTGTTTTCTAATTTTATTGAATGAAAGCAAAACATGTCGGAAATAGCATAAAAAATTTAGAATAAATTACCAAATGTAAGATTATCACCTTTGGCACAAGTTATTTCCTTCAAACGGCCAATAAAACCGCCACACGCTGCCCGAATGCTGCTCAGCGGTATTTTGACCCAATCCCGGCGAAGCGCTTGCTTGAGGTGATCGACACTTTGGTATATTTTAGTGCCAACCTTGCTTTCCACAATACTCCAGACACAATAGTCCAACGGATTGGTATCCGGAGATTTTGGTGGCCATTGTGTACTGGAAATGAAGCGAGGAACCTCTTTTTGTTACCATTCTTGGCTGCGATGATGCTGAGTCCTGTTGGAATGTCCAAGGTTTGTGGACAAAATGTTACCGTGCCCAAGGCGTAATTACACCATCCAGAATATTTTCGCGATAATATTCGGCATTTATTCTGATGCCACGGTCGATTAATACGAGCTTCTGGTGCCAACCAAACGGAAGGTGCACATTTTCAGCAGACCTTTTTGGCAAGTAAAGACGAACAATCATTTTGTTTGTTTGCAAACTGCTGGACAACGAATGTTTTCTCATCGGAGAAAACCAAATTCGGCAGTTCACCACTTTCGGCCAAGCGAAGCAACTCATTAGCTCTTTTGAGTCCATTTTCTTTCTGTTGCGTTGTTAGTTCTTGCACTTTTTGGAATTTCATTGGCTCTACCCCGACCTCATTTTTCAATATATGCCGAATAGAATATTGCCATATGTTCAGCTCACGATCCATTTTTCAGCCACTGCGACGCTCATTTCGATCAACGTTTCTTTACTTTTCGAACCATTTCTGCTGATGTTGCTGTTTTCTTCCGTCCACTTACTTGTAGTTGGTCTACAACCAGTATCACCGGTAACGAGCGATGGTACGAGACACAAAAGATTTAGATTTTAACCAAAGTGTAGCAAAACTAAGATCAATCAAAAAATGCCATTCAAAGTATCAGCTTTGAAGAAGAAATTTAAAATGGCGCCCAAATTAAATCAGAATATTGAGATTTTTGCGACTAACAAAAAATTCTTAGTAATATTAAATAAAAAAGTCTCTGAGTGTTTAACATTGATGTAAATTTTAGAAAAAAAAACCATTCAAAAAGAAATTTCATGGCGCTCAATGTCACATATTCAGTGGAAATTTGGAATAGTTGTTTTTTTTTCTATAGACACTGTCAGTTATCGCGCCCAACGTAGCTAAGTTGAATTACAAAATTGAGATATTGGTATTCTAAGTCAAACTTAGAACCAACAGTTATTAATATCCCAATATTGAAGGAGAATTGTGGAAAAAATGGCGTCCAACGTCAGCAAATTGAATTAGAATCGAAGGAAAATCAAAGACGAGTATCAAATCAATCCTGAAGGCCCTGTAGGTTTCAGATTAGCACTGAATTCATAAAACTTTCGTCCATTTAAATTTTGGTGTCTCGTGAAATAAGAAACAAAAAACAAACAAAATATAAGTAAAATTAAGAAAAATAGTACCTAATGCAAAAACAGCTACGAATTTTGAAAATTAACCTATTGGAGTTAAAATATTGAGCTATATACGTCCAATGGAAAAATCAAAATATTGAGGACAAAATTACGCTAATACTATAACTTTTTAGGAGTCTACGTGCTTAAAGGACTTAGGTCCCTGAATGTTATTGCGTAAGATGTTTCAGAGTATTAACGGAACAAATTCTAATTGAAATTTAGAAAAAATGTTTTCAATGTCGTATTATTGAGGAGAAATAACGTCCAAATTCAGCAAATTAAATGAAAATTATAACCAAGTATAAATATTTATGTAAAAGCTCTATTATCATATGTTTCAGATTTGATGAAGATACAGAAAATTTTCACCCATTAGAAATTAAGTTTAGACATATTGCCACCTAATGTAAATTAAAAAAAAATTAATGAAATAAAACTACATCAGAGGAATTAGGAAAAAAATCGAGGGCTAATTTGGGGAAAATGGCGCCCAATATAACAAAATCAATTTGGAGTCTTTAATTAAAGGTTTACATTGAGATATCAGCTACAAACGCTAGAAGGTCCTGGATTCCTGAATATCCTGTAATTTTATGTTTCAAATTATCAAAGGATATAAAAAATCATCGTTGAATAAAAATTAAAAAAATACGAAAAAATTGCCAATGTCGGCCATCGTTTCGATAGTGTTTGAAGTAATGGCGACTAGCGTAAACCAATCGAATCAAAACTTAGTCTTATTGCCCAGTAATGTAATCAAATCCTAATAAAATTCATCTAAGAGAATTAGAATATTAAGGCATTGAGGCCCAAAGGAAACAAATTTAGAAAAATGAACCAAAAATCATTACCTCTAAGGAGCATTTAAGAAAAATGGCGTCCAAAATCAAAGTAGAGTATCAAATCAAGATTTTTAATAATTTTTCAGGAACAATGGCGAACATCAAAAAAAAAAAATGTGTTGTGAATAATATGGCGCAACATCACCAATGGGAATTTGAATATTGAGGCATTGATGACCAAGGGAAACAAATTTTAAACTCGAAGAAGAATTTAGGAAATCAAAGTCATCAATTTGAAATAGAATACAAATTTGAAAAAATATTGACACATTTAGTATCGGTCCATATTTCGTATTGAAATCTAGTTGAATGCTGCCTAATCAATGTAAAATTTAGAAAATAAATTGCTCGTAATGTTATAACGTCGAATTAAAAAAAAAATCTGCTGCCCAACGCCACATTTATGGAAAAAAGAGAGAGAATTAAGGAAAAATGGCGCCCAATGTAACAAAATCTAACTCCAGTGTTACATCAAATCAGAAAAGGTCAGTAGATAGGGCTTCATTGGAATAAAGAGTCAGGAAATGGGAAATAATTCAAAAGCGGCCTACGATTCGACGTAAGTCCCACATGGAGGACCTGACGGTTTTAGGTGTGTTTTGTGGACCCCAGCTTCATTTTTTTTACCAAAAGTGGTTGTTGTTTTGAAAACGAAATATTTTTGCAAGAATATCCCCCATACATCGTTAATCTGTTGAAATATATGTTTTAAAGGTCCCAGCCACTTCATGGTTTAGTAAATATGATGTTCAAATTTTTTTTAAAATTTTGGTTCGTAGCTCATGTAGTGGTAGCCCCCTAAATGTTAGACATTTTAAAGCCATCTAATTTATCCATGGTGGAGGTTATTTCGCCAGGCCTAGCTAACAAGTTAGGAAGTTTAAGTTGGTGTGATAATTATATGTGTACAGTACACAGGACGTGTACGGAATGCAATAAGCGCACTTTGAAGAGAACTGGAGAAAATGTTCAAATTTCATGCTTTGTGAGAGAGGAACCTGAAGAATGGTATATAGTATATTTTTATTGTTTTTTTTCGAGTAGGTGGATTTGTTATTTAAAACCCGAAAATCTGTTTCAATATTGACATTGATTAAAGGATGAAAGGTTCTAAAAATACATTCCACATTCGATTCGGCTGAAGACATGTCATATCTGAAAGTAGTTACACCGATTTTATTTATTTATTCTTTTTTCAATTTTTATGATCAGCAACTATTTTAACAAAAAATTAACATTTAAGCTGAATAAGTTACGCCTGCAAAGAAATCGTTCATTTTTCAGCGATTTACTCATCTCCCAGTCTATTATGCAGGTTTTTAATAATACTCTAATAATTACCGGGCTTATGTCTTTTCTGGCAACATTGTGCATTGAAAGTATTAAAGCAAATTAGCCAACTAAATACCAATTTATGCCTATGCAAGCAAGCATTTCATTTAAAACCACTGTTTAAATGGTTTACCTCTAAACTAGCTTTAAGTGTGCGCTTAAGTAAGCAATGCAACCACGCCGTAGGAGACCAAGTAACAAATGACATATGGTAATTTTTGAAAATAGTTTATAGTTATGCTTGTGCACATATACATACAAACACACTCTGAAATATATAAATGTTTGTAGGTATGCATAGAAATATTCTCATGAGAAATGTTTGGTCATGTCCTGACTATAAATGTTCGCAAGGAGGAAAAGTTTGAAGAAAGAACATTTTTTTTTCTAGAGAAATGGGTCAAGGAATATGTCGCTGCAGGAAAAAGAAGGGGAACATGCACAAGCTGAATAATGCTTGAAAATATTTCTGCATAACAATTGAATATGTCAACATTATTATAGCTGTTTGCGGAACAATTTTCCGTAATCAGACAGCCAAGTTATGTTCACCAAAAGAACTTGAGTGCTTTCGTGGGCAACAGGGAGAAATTGGATGGAAGATGACAAAAAGAAGGAATTTAATTGCAGGGAACAGATTGTCGGAGCAGAGTAGGGGTATAAGAAATCAAAATTATCATAAAGGCAGATATTTAAGAAAATATATTTGAGGAAATGTTGAAATGTTGATGTTGATGAATGTTGAAAAGAAGTAAAAAATTAACGTTTGATACTCACATAGTCCTTCGAAATATATTTAAATATTCCAAGCTTGATACCCTAATAATGCTTCAAAAATATGTCTAAAAAGGCACGGTTGGTAGTCCTTCAAAATATTTACAAAATCCATGGTTTGCCACTTTGTTAGTCCTTAAAAAATATTTAAAAAATATATTTAGTCCTTAAAAAATATATTTTAAAAAAATATACTTAGTCCTTAAAAAATAGTCAGAAATATATTTAGTCCTTAAAAATATATTTAAAAAAATATATTTAGTCCTTACAAATATTTTTAAAAAATTTATTTAGTCCTTAAAAATATGTTTAAAAAATATATGTAGTCTTAAAAAAATATATTTAAAAAATTTATTTAGTCCTTAAAAAATGTTTAAAAAATCCATGTTAGTCCTTAAAAATTATATTTAAAATATCCATGTTAGTCCTTAAAAAAATATGATTAAAATATCCGCGATTAGTCCTTAAAAAAATTGTTAAAAAATCAAGTTTAGCTCTTAAAAATATTTTTATAAAATATATTTAGTCCTTAAAAATATATTTAGTCATTACAAAAATATAAAAAGAGTCCACCTTAGTCATTAAAAAAATTATTTAAAAAATCCACGTTTAGTCCTTAAAAATGTTTTTTAAAAATACGTTTAACCCTTAAAAGATGTTTAAAAAAAGGCACGGTTGATAGTCCTTAAAAATATTTACAAAATCAACGATTGACACATTGATAGTCCTTAAAAAATATTTAAAAATTGAATTTAAAAAATATATTTATTTCTTAGAACATAAATTTGAAGATATATATTTAGTCCTTAAACAAATAGTCAGAAAAGATCCACGCTCAGTCCTTAATTTTTTTTAAATAAAATTTAAAAAATATATTCAGTCCTTAAAAAATAAAAAAATATATATTTAGTCCTTAAAAATATGTTTAAAAAATGTATTTAGTTTTATAGAATATATTTAAAAAATATATTTAGTCCTTAAAAATATATTTAAAATAATATATTTAGTCCTTAAAAAATGATTAAAAAATCAATGTTAGTCCTTAAAAAATTATATTTAAATTATCCGCGTTTAGTCCTCAAAAAAGTTTAAAAAATCATGTTTAGCTCTTAAAAATATATTTAAAAAATATTTTTAGTCCTTAAAAAAATATATTTAGTCATTAGAAAAATATAATAAAAGTCCGCGCTAAGTCCTTAAAAAAATTATTAAAAAAATCCACGTTTAGTCCTTAAAAATATTTTAAAAAATAAGCTTAGTCCTTAAAAATGTTTAAAAAATCCACGTTTAGTCCTTGAAAAATAGTTTAAAAAATTCACGTTTAGTTCTTAAAAATTATATTTCAAAAATTCACGCTTAGTCCTTAAAAAATATATTTTAAAAAATCCACGTATATTCCTTTAAAAATACATGTCGAGTCCTTAAAAATTATATTTCAAAAATACATGCTTAGTCCTTAAAAAATATATTTAAAAATCCACGTATAATCCTTAAAAAATACAAGTTTAGTCCTTAAAAAATATATTTAAAAAGTCCACGCTTAGTCCTTAAAAATTAAAAATACAAGTTTAGTCCTTAAAAATTAAAAATACAAGTTTAGTCCTCAAAAATAAAAATACAAGTTTAGTCCTTAAAAAATATATTTAAAAAGTCCAAGCTTAGTCCTTAAAAAAATAATAAAAAATCCACGTATAGTCCCTGAAAAAATATATTTAAAAAGTTCACGTTTGATACCCTAAAAAAATATATTTAAAAAATCCACGTTTGATACACTGAAAAAATATATTTAAAAAATCCACGTTTGATACCCTGAAAAATTATATTTAAAAAATCCAAGCTTAGCCCTTAAAAAATATATTTTAAAATCCACGCATAGCCCTTAAAAATATATATTTTAAAAATTCACGTTTGATACCCCGAAAAAAATATATTTTAATAATCCACGCTTAGTCCTGAAAAAATATATTTAAAAAACCCACGTTTGATACACTGAAAAAATATATTTAAAAAATCCACGTTTGATACCCTGAAAAAATATATTTAAAAAATCCAAGCTTAGCCCTTAAAAAATATATTTTAAAAATCCACGCATAGCCCTTAAAAATATATATTTTAAAAATTCACGTTTGATACCCCGAAAAAAATATATTTTAATAATCCACGCTTAGCCCTGAAAAAATATATTTTAAAAAGCCACGTTTGATACCCTGAAAAAATATATTTTAAAAATACACGTTTGATAACCTGAAAAAATATATTTAAAAAATCCACGTTCGATACTCTGATAGTCCTTAAATATATATTTAAAACATTCAGGTTTCTCACAGTGATAGTCCCTTCGAAAATATTTAAAAAATCCACGTTTGATAGTCCTTGAAAATGTATACAAAAAATCCTGTGTGGAACTTTAATAGTCCTTAAAAAATATTCAAGTTTTTTACTTCAATAAAATTTCTTAAAAAATCATTTCGAAAGTCATGATAATTTTGTCAGAATATTTTAAATTATTTCTAATTTTTTCTGTTTCAAAATTTCTAGCAATTTTCTAACTCTTCAATTTGGTTTTTGTTACAGATGTCAATGCAAAAATTAACCGATGCCACAAATTCCGGTTATGTTAGCTCTGAAGAAACAGATTCACTACTAGTCTCGCAAACACCCAAATGCAAGTCTTCGGTATTAAGACAACTCAAAATGAATTCAGCTAATGGACCAACAACGAATAACATGACTTCCACAGCGTCACAGAAGCCCACACTGATACGACAGGATCGCACTTCCACATATCTAACGAGTCCCCAACTGTCGCAGCAAACCCGCTTGGGTTCGGATGATAGCGATCGCGATGGTGGCGGAAGTTGTCGCATAGCCGACGAAGATGTTGAGCAGGGGCTTCGGACGGCCACAGTGCCTGATATTGAAGTGTATCAAGAGGACCAAGATTACAATCAGAATCAAAATCATCAGCAACAGCAGTTGTCTTCATCTGCGCCCACAACCTCCATACAAACACAACAACATCAGCAGCAGCAACAACAACAACAGCCAACTAGCAAGCTGCAACAACAACCAACCATATCAATAACGAATTTAAACAACTCGTATCCGGACAACAATGCGAGCACCACCAACTTGGGAACATCCTCATATCAGAATCTTTCATCCAATCCATTGTCTCCGAGTGCCCAAAATCGTTGTCGTGCCTGCAGGAACTGCAGCCGACGTGCCTCAACCACACCCATATCGACCACAGGTCACATGGATCGTTCAACGTCACGCGATAGTGTCAAAAGTGCCTTTCAACAAGGAAATCTGGGTGGTTCCCTAGTCGTCTATGGCGGCTCGAATAATGCCCTGCCTCACAATGTGCCCCCGGTTTTGGTAACCTCCTCGCCCACAAATGGTTCGCGTATCATACGTCAAAGTTCCCAGCCAGAATCGAGCACAAGTGGTGTTTGCTGCGGCGCCCACAGCACATGCGGTCATTCTCATACCGTGCCTAATGTCTCCCTCAAACAGTTGCGCTCCACAGAAACTGATGGCATAGCTGGTATTGCGGCCGATTCGTTGCGTATCAACGGAGGCATGAGACCCTTCAAACAGGTGAGTCTTTTCGAACAAAATTTTTAAAGCATTTTTTTAATTTTATTAAATTAAATTATTCTGATCCCCTCTAAAATATGAATGAAAACCCATTCACTTTCCCGATGTTGTCAAAAAATTTCCATTCTATCTTCTTTGACAAATGAATGTGAAGTGTGATGTTTATATTGTGCGAACTTTTTTATAAATTGTTTGACATATTTCCGAGCACCTTTTTCTATCACTACTTTTCCTCCTTAACACTGTGAAAGTTTTCCTTTTGAAACCAAATTTCAGATGTAATATGAAGTGCGGTTTTGAAGACCAGATTCGAGGACAAGATTCAATGGAAAACCTATTGAAAATTTAAGGCCCGTAATCCAAAGAGCGTTAAAAGTTTCCATACGCAAACGAGCTGCTATAGATATTTTCGTCATAGAAGAGTTGTAGCAGGCCTTCTAGCCATAGAAGAGCTGTTACTGGTATTCTAGCCATAGAAGAGCTGTTGACGCTCTTCTAGACATAGAAAAGCTGCTGACGCTCTTCTAGACATAGAAAAGCTGCTGACGCTTTTCTAGACATAGAAAAGCTGCTGACGCTCTTCTAACGATAGAAGAGCTGTTGACGCTCTTCTATCCATAGAAGAGCTATTGACGCTCTTCCTTCCATAGAAGAGCTATTGACGCTCTTCCTTCCATAGAAGTGCTATTGACGCTCTTCCTTCCATAGAAGAGCTATTGAAGCTCTTCCTTCCATAGAAGAGCTATTGACGCTCTTCTATCCATAGAAGAGCTATTGACACTCTTCTATCCATAGAAGAGCTATTGACGCTCTTCTATCCATAGAAGAGCTATTGACGCTCTTCTATCCATAGAAGAGCTATTGACGTTCTTCTAGCCATAGAAGAGCTGTTGGCGTTCTTCTAGCCATAGAAGAACAGAGCTATCGAAGCTATTCTATATATAGAAGAGCTATCGACGCTCTTCTATCCATAGAAGAGCTATCGACGCTCTTCTATCCATAGAAGAGCTATCGACGCTCTTCTATCCATAGAAGAGCTATCGACGCTCTTTTATCCATAGAAGAGCTATCGTCGCTCTTCTAGCCATAGAAGAGCTGTTGACGCTCTTCCATCCATAGAAGAGCTATCGACGCTCTTCTAGGCATAGAAGAGCTGTTAACGCTCTTCTAGCCATAGAAGAGCTGTTAACGCTCTTCTAGCCATAGAAGAGCTGTTGACGTTCTTCTAGCCATAGAAGAACAGAGCTATCGACGTTCTTCTAGCCATAGAAGAACAGAGCTATCGACGCTCTTCTAGCCATAGAAGAGCTATTGACGCTCTTCTAGCATAGAAGAGCTATCGACGCTCTTCTAGCCATAGAAGAGCTATCGACGCTCTTCTAGCCATAGAAGAGCTATCGACGCTCTTCTAGCCATAGAAGAGCTATCGACGCTCTTCTCCCCATAGAAGAGCTATCGACGCTCTTCTAGCCATAGAAGAGCTATCGACGCTCTTCTAGCCATAGAAGAGCTATCGACGCTCTTCTAGCCATAGAAGAGCTATCGACGCTCTTCTAGCCATAGAAGAACTGTTGAAGCTCTTCTAGCCATAGAAGAACTGTTGAAGCTTTTCTAGCCATAGAAAAGCTGTTGACGCTCTTCTAGCCATAGAAGTACTGTTGAGGCTCTTCTAGCCATAGAAGTACTGTTGAGGCTCTTCTAGCCATAGAAGTACTGTTGAAGCTCTTCTAGCCATATAAGAGATCTTCTATCCATTCAAGAACTGGCTATAGTCACTTTTCAATTACATCTGAAATTGGTTCTAAAAAAATTTACTATTTTGCCTTCATTTTAAAAAATGTGGAAATTTCATATAAATCCATTAAATTGCTCATTGGTTAAGTTAACATAGAATGTATTTAATAATAATTATTATTTTTTTTATTTGAAATTGCAATCATTCATAAATGAATATATACAGGGCAACACATTAGGCAAGCTGGAAATTTAAGTACTTTTCATTTTATTTTTACATGTACCCAACTGGTATTTTGTGGCCCTGTTTTCCAATGTCACTATTTTTGTTTTCCCCTTTTACTGTGCTATAAAATATTTTATAATCCTTATGCGAATATAAAACATCACTTACTTTTCAAAATCCCCATAATTACTGTCCTCCAACTTATCGAAAAGAATCAAACAAACTTACAATTATTCAACTCTCCATGGCACAATGTTAAACATGAGAAACAACCTTAATTTATACTACCTTGGTAATTACTATGTAAATTATCTCTCCCATAAAAAAAAAAAAAAACAAAAAAACTTTTATTTTTTCATTGACCCCAATTCCTTTGTGAACGCCGCCCTGCCAGTTCATTAAATGGCTATTTAACACAAAACTTTGTTTATTAACTTTGTTCTAATTTTATTCTGCTAAACATTAAACTTAAACTCTCTTAACATTAAACAACAATAACAACACATTTAACTACTTAAAACATATTTTCCTTTAGGGTGTCCTACTAATGCCTCGTACATTGTCCGAAAGCCGAAAATTGCGACTTAGAAGAGCTTTTACTGAGGCCACACATGAATCACTGCAATGCTCGAAAATGGTATTTAAATTTTGTGAAACAAAACTAAACCCAACACCCAGTTGACCCCCCAAGTCCCCCCAAAACAAAATAATAATGAAACACTTTACCCCCCTGCCAGCAAAATAAAAGCAATTCCCCCCTTTTGAAGATTGTTAGATGCAAGCACTGTTCTATTTTGGCGACCCTCCACTACAATTAGCCCTGCATTTCACATTTTAGAAAAAAAAACTGCTACAGCTTGCTTTACCGCATTAATTGAAAATTTGCAAAAGATTTATTATTATTTTCTTTTTAATTTTCTTTCGCTTTCTTTAAGTAAAGCGACTCCATTTATTTATTAATTTAAATTCTTAATAGATTAAGGTAGGCAGTGATATCAAGTATATGATAAATATTTTTTTAAATATATCTGTGGCACTGGTATCAAATTTGAGTTTTTGAATATGTATCCTTTTAAGTCACAAAATTATTGAATCATTTTTTCATTACTTTCAAAATTTAAACACCTTTTTATCCGGAATAATGCATGCCTAAGTCCTATATTTCCATGAAATTCTGTGATTAAAAAGTAATGTTCTGTTTGTGGAAGTTACTCGATTCTCGGGCAGATTGCGGAAAACTATACATTTTTTTAATTGTACAATGTGGTCAAAAAATCTGTTCACCAGTATCCTTGTGTGAAGCTGTGGTTATGTGAATGTACAAATCTGGGTAGAGGAAAATGAGTTATTTTAATATTTTCTTGCGATCTATGATTATGAAGTGAGTGGTTGTGTGTTTTCCAGTCAAAGTGAAAGTAGAGGCGGAGTATCCGATTTGTCCCATACTTGATATATTGCAATACTCACCAAGCTGTCAAAGAGTTCGGAAATGGAGAACATCGGTAAAATTTTACGAACAAAATACATATCTCATCGCGCGATGTGACTATCCGATATAGTTTATATCTGGAACATTGTAATTTTTAGACGTTAATTTATTCTGGTGCTATCGTAGAATGTGAAATCCAACTTCGAACATCTAATTATTTTATCCCATATTAGAATAAGTGTGAAAATGGAGTATATTGGTCCACTCTTATTGTAATCGGTCGAAATAAGCACTTCCGACTCTATAATGAATATATATTAATAATCGGAATAATATATATTAATAATCGGAATAAAATTCTAATATGGTCGCCCGCCGGCCCATCATTTGTAGTCACCTTATCGTTCAAAGGATATTACAGAGCTCACATAATGTTTGAAGGACGATATGTTCCTAGAGGTGCCACATTGATCCACGTTTTTAGAGATTCGCCACGATTTTTTATAACCTCAGTCATAAGGCTACAGAGAGCAATATCGGTCAACTCCAAGAAGTGATCATTAAATTTTGTGAGAATTTTGCAAATCGTAAGATATGTATCATTGCTATGCCAGGTGCGAATGTGGACAAAATTGGCCACTCCATCAATTTCTTTCCCCACAAAGGGTCAACATTTTGAACAATTGTAACTCTTATAAAATGTGAAAAAAGAGTCAAATTGCCCTTAAATACAAATACGATCGTCTTAATATTTCTACCAACAAAAAATCTAATTTGTGGATATGGTAGACTTTTTAGGTACCTCCCCACAAAGGGTCAAAATTTAGAGAACCCATAACGCTCATAAAATGAACAATAAGCATCTGATTCAAACTCGGCACATTCCAATAAGTCCATCAACACAATGGTCAAACAAGTAAGCAAAGGCTATAGCCGCTCGGGCCGACCATATGATACTCTGCTACACTACAACATGTTCGAAGTCCCCTTACGTCCAAAGCCATTTTGGAAGATTTAGTTGTTAAAATGATGTCAAAGAGCCCTGACCAGATGTTACCATTAGGTTTTTGACCCGGAGAATTTGGCCAATATTTACGCACTCCGTCGTATTGTTAGGTATTTAAAACAATTTCACACAAAGTTGTGGTTCATTTTACAGCTAAATATAATCCAATGGTCATCCAAAATGCTAGACTTCTTCCCTGTCCTTAATTCCCTTCTGATGCGAAATTCCGACCTCCATTTTCAATTTCGAGAGGATCGGGCCATAATTGTGACCTGCAGATTTAACATGGACAGACGGACATACATAGCTAGATCGACTCAGCTCGGAGAAATAAAAAATCCCTATATAGGTTCCTATGTGGGGCACCAATATTTCGAGGTGTTACATAATTTTAAGCTCAATCAAACTTATATATCAAACACATAGTGTTGTATGGTATAAAAATGGACAATTATTAAATCTAAAATAAAAGGCCGATTGCTTTCAAATTTTATTATTTCTACCAACTATATATTTGGTGTGAAGATAGCTTAGAACAGACTGCGCATTCTGGTACTCCCACCACAGTATGTCAAATTTTCGAATATACCGACGGGTCAAAATTTTAAATAACTACAAGTCTCATAAAATGCTAAATAATTATTAAATTTTTCTTTTAACTTTGCACAACGCAAATACTTTCACCTAGTGTGGGTACTGAACTTATCGACCTATGCCTTCTGGTACCTCCCCTATAAAGGGTCAATTCTGAATATTTCTATTCACCATAGATCTAATGTAAATATCTTATCTCCACCCCTTCTGGTACCTTCAAATGTTTCTCGTAATTATTATACCCTCTACCATTCTGTTTAGGGTATATTAACTTTATCTTTCCGTTTGTAACTCGTCGAAATATGCATAATAGACCCTACAAAGTATATTTATATATTCTGGATCAGCGTAAAATTCTAAGACGATCTAGCGATATCCGTCTGTCTGTTGTAATCACATCTTTCAAAAGAATTGAGATAGAAGGCTAAAATTTTGCATACATGCATAGTTTAACAGTAGGCCAGTTCGTATAGCCCCCATATAACGGTACCTCCCGATATTCGGTAGTTTCATGATTTTAGCGACATTATTTACCGGAATTATTTAAAATTTCGTACTGGAAGATCTTAATGGGTACTACAACCTAAGACAGAAAATTGTCTGTGTAGGCCCAGGTCTTCATATAGCCTCCATATGACGATACCTCCCGATACATCGTATTTTCATGATTTTTGGGACATTATTCACCGTATGGAAAAAAATTCATATGCAGATCCACGTCTTCGTATAGCCCCTATATAGCGGTACCTCCCGATATTCGGTATTTTCATGATTTTAGCGACATTATTTACCGGAATTATTTGAAATGTGTACTACTGCCTATGACAAAATTTTGTGTATGCAGGTCCATGTCTCTGTATAGCCCCCATATGACTGGACTTCCCGATACTCGGTATTTTTATGATTTGTGCGACATTTTTCACCGGAATTGTAACAAATTTCGTATTTAAAGTTCGTAATGGGTACTACAGCCTATGACAAAAAAATAGTATGTAGGTTCACGTTTTCGTATATCCTCCATATTACGGGGGATTTTAATGACATTATTTGATGATTCTAGTGACATTATTTACAAGAATTATTTCATGTGAGGTTCGTAATGGGTACTACGGTCTATGACAAAAGAATTTCATAAGCAAGCCTTCGTGTAGACTACATAAAACATTTTTAATTTAAGTTGTAGTTTCCTAAAGTTTTTTGGAATTTTTCAAGTTCCTTCCAAGTGGTGGAGGTTATTAAAAGTTGGGCCCAACCAATTATATAGGTATGACAACTTTTCAAAAATGCTAAATAGATCTCGATTTTTTAAGACTATTCTTTTTATTTCCAATGACATCCAGCCCCTCATCTTTGATAAATAAAATTTTATTTTTATAAACGACTTTCAAATTTGAAATCAGTGCCTTACAGAGATATTTACTTTACTACAAGAATATTTATCATATTTAAAACTGAAAACCTTTGTTACTTGTTCCCAAAATGGCAAATTTTGAAATGCTGCACAAACTCAAGTAGTTGGATCACGCCGTTATTATTATTATTATTTTTTTTTTTTTTTTTTTTTGCTTTTCATTATACCTGCGAATTTTGCTCCGAGGTGAAAATTAATTTTTTTTTGTAAACGATTGAATAAATTCCGAAAATTTTTGTTAAAGCATGTGTGATTATTTTAAATTGTTGAAATCCATTTTTTACAGAATTTTTATATAAAAAATATACAATAAATTTAAGCTATATTTAATATCTATTTGTCAAATAATAAATTTAATTTGTGAAACGGAAAATCTTAAATATTATATTTTATTAAAATATTTCATAGTTTTCAGTAATTACAATTTTGGGAGATAAGACCAAGTTCTATTGCTTAGACATACCACAAAAATTAAATTTATGCAAAATCATATAAAAATATAATCCGAGCATTTCCTGATACATATTATTTGAATGTAGTATTGTGATATACATGGTTATTTTTTTCAGGAAAATAGGTATAGAGCTACGCCAAGATAGTCTAATCGAACGAACTAGTTCTTAGTTCAGTAAACTCCGGTAGTTTGTATGGAAACTAGAGTATGAGTGATATAAAATATATGAATCTTATCAAATCATGTTTAGCAACTGGTGTACTGAAATATGAATTTTATTGATACAACTCTACATGAACATATAAAAGTGTAATAGCATCTGTACTATTCCCAAAACTTTAATGTCGCAATGAAAGGCTTTGTTGGTTCTAAATGGAAATTTTTCCATGATCTACCTATAAAGAATTTAATTTGTTTTATGTAGTAAATGTACTTTAGCTAAATATTTATTTTTTATTCTATCAAATATTCATTTTCTGATATTTTCAGCTTTACTAATTCCAATTAACCTCATGGATATTTTTTTATAACAAAAAAACTCAACATATTGCTGAAAGTTCCCAAAACCATTTGTGAAAATCCACCACAGACAATAAATACAATAGCTTTTTTCGATTTGGTTACAAATTTAGCTGTCGTTTGTATTCGGGCACAAACAAATAGTTCTTAGTCATTGTATTTATTTGATGAGGGGATTAAGAGAGAGAGAGAAAAAAAGCTTTTTCCGATTGTTTATAGTTTTATTTGTTTATTCTTTAGTTTAGCTATTCGCTGCCAGATGACGCTATGTGCCATCGAAATAAGACAACAATAAACAATAACAACAAAACCTCACAAAAAGGATAATAATAATAATAATATTCAATCTATAGAAAAGCTACAAAGCCCGAAAAGCTTTGAAGTCGGGTTATTTATGTCAGTGTGTGTGTGTGTGTACATGAATAATTAAAAAAGAGGTGGCTACTTTGTAAGGGTGTGTGTGTGTCTGTGTTACAACAAAGCTAAATGCATGACTGAAAATAACCATAAATGACCGCTGAATAATAATTATACACACAAAGCCTTTTGAATTGCTTTATAAGCTTTAGGCTTTTGTTGTTTGAATTTAATAAGCTTTTCACCACATAACAAGTTGGCGATACCACAAAGTGAATGAGTGTTAGACATTTATTTGAAATAGTGGCTGAGCGCTAATGTTATCAACCAAATGAAGTTTTCGTAAATTTCGCAGTAATGGGAGTTTGAATACTAACAAAAATACTGCAATACAAAAATAATTATGGGAAAAATCCAGCAGATTATAAAAGTAGAGCTGGCGTTTTTAAAGTTTACATTGCAAAGTAACCTAAGTAGAAGAATATAATTCCCACCTCTTTTTCAAATATTCGGATTAAGATTTCTGGGAATCTGTTTATTGAAGCTATATAGTGTCGTTGGAAATATTGCAAATAAAACACAAGGATTATATTGGTCAATATTTTTTTGAAAATATGATTAAACCTCTATTTAAGTCAAAATATTACACAAATAATAGTAATAATAATAATAATAATAATAATAATAATAATAATAATAATAATAATAATAATAATAATAATAATAATAATAATAATAATAATAATAATAATAATAATAATAATAATAATAATAATAATAATAATAATAATAATAATAATAATAATAATAATAATAATAATAATAATAATAATAATAATAATAATAATAAAAAAAAAAAATAATAATAATAATAATAATAATAATAATAATAATAATAATAATAATAATAATAATAATAATAATAATAGCAATAATAATAAATAAAAAAATAAAATATTCTACAATTTTGTTATACCCTACACCACATAGTGGTAGGGGTTTTATGTCTATGTGCATTTATTTCTGATATGTAGAAGGAAGCGAGATAGACCCAAAGCTACTTTTGGGGATCTTCATAGAATCATTTCTGAGTCAATTTATGCATATCAGTCCGTCAGCCCGCCCGTCCATGCCCTTGTCCACGTATTCTTGTTAACAAAATTCAGGTTGCACTTATTATCCGATTGAGATGAAATTTTGTAAGCAATATTTGTTTGGCCCAAGGACGAACTCTATTTGAATTGGTAATAATCTGATCATACTTTGATATAGCTCCCATATGTCTTCAACCGATTTCGGGTTAATTGTGCACCAAATGAACTGAATTTTGGCATTTACGGCAGAATTCATCCTATAAATCAGTACTTGAAATTTGGTGTAAATCGGTTCAGATAGCTCCCACATATATATTTTATCCGATTTGGGGTTTAAAGTGCCTCACATACGTAATATGCCTTCGACAACAATGGTCATGGGTACCAGTTATCAGACACAGCTCAGAAATACCTCTGCCAAATTGTATCCAGACCGGTTCAGATTTGGATATAGCTCCCATATATCTCTTCAACCGATTTCGAAAATTGTGCACCAAATGGCCAATATCAGTCCAGAGGTCCTGTACATCCGCCCGAATTCAGTCCAGAAGCAAGTACTTCGAATTCGGAGAAAATCGGTCCAAATATAGCTATAGCTCCCATATATATGTTTCATCCGATTTGGTGTTTAAGTCCCTCACATTCCTAATATGCATTCGACAACAATGATATTTGGTACCAGATATCTTATAGATCTCGAAAATAGTTCTGCCAAATTTAATAAAAAACCTTTGCCAAATTTTATCGAGAACAGCTAAGATTTGGATATAGCTTCTATATATCCCTAATCCGATTTCAGGTTTATTGTGCAAATAATGGCTAATATCAACCCAAACGGTGTGAATTTCGGGACGTACGTTTACATTTTGTTCAATTCGGCTCCGATACATTTTTTTTAATATAATCCTTCTTCAAGTGATATCTTGCAATCTATAGCAAAATATAACTTCTCTAAAGCCAAATGCAGACAGGTGGTATGATCTACTTCAAATGAATTCCTTTGTTACGGGAGCTCAACTAAATATGCATAGTGGTGTAGGGTATCATATAGGCGACTCTTCCCGACTTATCACTTTTGCTTACTGATTTTTTTTTTTGGTGATAAATTTTTGCTCGAACGTTTTTTCAAATTAACGCCTGACAGTCACATAAAATTCGGTTTTAGGCGGAAGCTGTCAAAAAAAGAAATACTCTATACAAAATATCTGAAATCGCAATTATCTTCCGAGGGGGCAATTTCAAAGAATGGACCGATATGACTTATTTTCTCTACCAACGATTTGGGATGTTTTCCAAAAATCTCTATAAAATTGCATAGCGCTATCCTACGTGTTTCGAAATATATCTCGAAGTATAGGAGTCCCTTTTGTATACACTCAAAACAATATGAAGACATTAACTAAGTTTGGCCTAAGAATCCGATAACCCTTTGGGATTTTTGTCTACAAATGAATTATATCAAGTAGACTTTGAATTTTCTACAAAATTTGCAGCAAATTGAGAAAAAGTGCTAAATTTTCAGAAATAAACCAGATTTCTTCTAAACAAAATATTTTTCATGGTATATATTGAATATGCTAATTTCTTTTGTTCCGAGGCTCACAATCAAATGTTATCTAGAATAATTCTTCCTTTGACATTTTCTCCAGAAATTGAAATATAAAGGGTGATTTTGACTTGGATTGAAAACGTGTTAAATTAACAGTTAAAAAAGCAAACAAATAATTTTCACTTGAATTACATACGTATCGCATCGCAATTTTTATAAAACCTGTTGTACCTAGATATATAGTTTATTCAGAGATTCAAAGTGAAATTTTGTGTAGAATATTTCTTCTTTTGATATTTTCCACCCCGAAGGAAATTTTATATTACTTTCGGGCCTCAACTTGAAAAAAGTCCGCTAAAATTTAAAAACAATTTTTTTTGTGATGCAGTGGAAATAGGGATTCCTTTTCTTTGATGACACATAGTAAAATTTGATGAAGAATATTTTTGTCTTTGACAACATTTTTCTAAAATGATGGTTTATTTGATTTGATTTGTGATTTTTGCACAGACGCACATAAAGTACGCCTTCAACTATAGAATCTCTAATTAACGTTAAAATTCATGGCCTTTAGGTAAGATTTAGCCTTTTTATGCCTTCTTCTGTAGAATTTTATAACAAATAATTTTGTAGAATATTTTGAACAGCTACAATCCCGTTCAGAGGGAGTTCTTAACCATATTTAAAAAAGGAGCTCGCTTGAGGGTTAAAATTTCTTACCAAAATATTTTTTATATTTTTGTCTGCAATATTGCCGAAGACACTATATACCTATACCTAAATGTAAATGTATACCTAAAATGTATGGATTCCAAAGAATCTTAATCGGAAAATTTCCAGAAGTTTTGAAGAGGTCTTCTTTTTCTGACTTCTTTTTAATCTGCTGGATTTTCCCCGTAAATATTTTCTGTGTTACTCAGTGTTATTATACACCTTTCTCATTATTCATTCATTATTTTATTACATATTGCGCTGTGATATCAGCGTAATATGTTTTAATTAATTGTGCTGCAAATTAACACCTCATATGTTCATTTTTTTAACAAATGACAAATTTCAGACTCTACCCTCTTTCTTGGCTCGGACAAACATTCAAAAACGTTCCTCATAAAACATCTGAAAATACACGTGTTCGCCTTTAATGTCTAAATTTTAATTTGTCCCTTTTTCACAATGAAAAACTCGGTCAAATGTTGCTGTCCGCAAACGAAATATCTTAAAAAGAAAGCTATTTTTACCCTGAAAAGAAGAAAACAAACATTGTCATTCACTATCTGACTAATTTGTAACATTTCACACAATAAAATAACAAGAATTTCATAATAAAATTTATGGTTGAATTTAATTGAAAAAAAAAAAAAAAAAATAAAAAAACTGAATTTATTTCACAAAGAAATAGTCAGGCCTTTCCAAGTATATTGGGTTGTAATGAAATCATCCATATGATTTTAAAGGGAACATCAAGGAATAAGGAAAGAATAAGAATAATAAGGATTTTCGATGTGGGCGGTTAGGATTTTGATATCCAGATCTTCGGAGACGGGTTGACGACTCATGGTATAATCGTTCAGGGAAGGCAGTACACCAGTGTAGCCGTTTGAAATTTTTATTTCAGCCCAAATTTTTTCTAAAAACCGCCCAAAATCGACCATATCCGCCCAAACTGTAAAAAGTTGAATAATTTATATGGAGTTTGTATTCAAGTAAATTTTATTGAAAATTTTACACTATACATGAAAAAAGTACTCAAGTTTTATTACATTCAATGCATTAAATACATTAGAGAAAATAAAAATTTTATTTTATATTTTTATATTATATATATTTGAAAAAGTAACATATTACAAGAATTCAATGTATTAAATACATTAAAGTCATTATTATTATTCAGGTTTTTATACCCTACAACACTATGTGTTGGGGGTATTATAAATTTGATTGGGCCGAAAATTATGTAACACCACGAAATATTGGTTTCCCACATAGCTATGTATGTCCGTCCGTCCGTCTGTCCGTCTGTCCACGTTAATTTGTAATCACTCTATAGGTCGCAATTATGGCCCGATCTTCACGAAATTTAGAATGTAGCTGGGGTTTAGGTCAGAATAGAACCCTATTTCTTTTGGAGATGATCGCATAATATTTAGGGGTTGAAATGGACCAAAAACTGAAAAATTTTCTGATTTTGCAGTTGCTCTACAGGTCACAATGATAGACCAATCGAAGCGAAATTTAACATGGGGCTAGATTTTGGACTGGGCAGAAGCCTTCCAATTTTGATGGTCATCGGGTAATATTTAGTGGTTTAGTAGACCATAGCATTTGCGATAAATAAAAGTCAAATTTTTCTTTAATCCGCGAATATTTTTACTGCCGGCGAAATCACAAATAGACGAACAGGTCAATTCTGACCGTTACGTAGATGCCGATAGTAAAAATATCGGAAATATATAGAGAAATATATGCAATGTATATATACAAAGGAAGGGGATGTCGCTAGAATGCTTATATCTTCAGAATGGCTTGAGAGATTTTGACAAATTTTGTCAATTTAGAATGCCCTTGTGGCATTAAAGTATAAATACTAAAAAATCGCATAGAAAGATGCCCATAATGATGTTAACATATTTTTCATATTTTAGCCTATTGTTTAGCCTATTGTTTAGCCTATTGTTTTCAAAGATGTCCGCAATATATTTAGGGGCTGAAATTGACCAGCAACTCAAAATGTTCCTGATTTTGCAGCCGTTATAAAGGTCCCAAATATAAACCTAAGGACACGAAATCTCGCATGAAGTTAGAGCTTAGGACAGCGGGTAGAATGGACCACTACTTTTGTGTAAAAAATACCAACATTACTTACAGGCGATATCCGAAATACACAATAGGCGAACTTCTGGCTTTTTTATGCTGATTTCGTTGACGAATATAGCCAAATATCGTAGACAAGCAAATCATATAGATGAGTCTAAATTTGGAGACACAGAGGGCCTCTTGCTTTTGGAGATGATCGCAAAATATTTAGGGGTTTAAATGAACTAAAAACAGAAAAAAAATTTCCTGATGGACCACAAAAACTAACAGCACGACGGAGTGCATAAATATTGGGAAAATGTCCCTGGTCAAAATGCTAAGGGTAATATCTGGGCAGTGCTCCGTGACATAATTTCAAAAGCGAAACCTTCCAAAATGGATTTGGACATGAGGTTGCTTCTAACATATTGTATTGTTTTAGGATATCACATGGTCGGCCACGCACGACTATAGCCTAATGCATTATATATATTATTAAAAAACTTAACAAAAATCTATAAAATAAATAACGATTCATCTCAATAAAAAATATAAAATTCAGTTAGTAATAAAAAAATTAAATTACGTAAAAATAAACAATGAAAAATAAATTTGTACCCAATATGGAAAAAATCCACCCAAAATCCGCCCAAACCACAAAATTTATCTTTTTTCGCCCAAATTTGGACGGAAACGCCCAAAACGGCAACACTGCAGTACACTGTAGATATAGTAGGCAAAGTATGTCCAGGTCATCTTATGTTTGTTTGGGTATGTTCGAGAGCAGCTGGTCAGGCCTTCTAAGATGGATCGGAATTCGTCTGGATTCAGCAGCTCCCTGTGGGTATGCTTGGGAGCAGATGTCCAGACCTTCTGAGATCAATCGGGACCCGTTCGGGCTTAGGTAGCACTTATGTCTCTCTAATTAACTACCAATGTTTGAGCTATACAACGAGCCAAGACTCCTGTGGAAGATCCTCCACCGAGGGTATATTAAGTTCGTCATTCCTTTTGTAACTCATCGAAATAATTATTTTAGATATTCTTTATCAGCGTAAAATTCTAAGACGAGTTAGCCCTGTCCGTCCGTTAGTCCGTCTGTTGTAATCACGCTTCAGTCAAAACGAATTAAGATAAGAAGCAAACATTTTCCACAGATCTGTCTTTTGTGTGCAGGCAAGTCAAGTTCGGAGATGGACTATATCGATCCACGATGTCGTATAATACCACCCGATATTCGGTATTTTGATGCTTTTAGCCACATTTTTCAATGGAATTATCGGAAATTCTACACAAAGAGTTCTTTATTTATTTATTTATTTATTTATTTATTTATTTAATCTATTAGTCTATGGATAATTCCTTACAGACTATATATGTACATAACTAATAATTGTATAATTAAAATTAAGAATTTAAAAACATTATTATTTTACTTTTTATAGTATTAATATCCATTGTAAAATCGATAAAATTATAAAACGCGTTAAAATCTTTTGAAATTCTTGTTAAAGGATCAGCATTTGCATAGTTCATCCTGGAGAATTGAATTGCTAGTGGTGCATAGTGGCGGGTAGTACGTTGAGGAACATTGAAATTTATGTTGTTAACAAGAAAACCAGCAGAAATATCACCCATAATCACATTATAAAGAAATGAGACATTTAGCATTTTTCTACGGCTTTCCAGAGTTGGCAGCTTGATCAGTGAGAGTCTATCAGTGTATGGTGGAAGATTATCATATGAAAAGTTCAAACTTCGTAGACAGAAAAGTAGGAATTGTTTTTGAACAGACTCGATGCGGTCGCTGTGTGTTTTATAAATTGGATCCCATATGACCGAAGAGTATTCCAAAATTGGGCGAACAATTGACATGTATAAATTTTTTGAAACATAAGGATCTTTAAACTCTTTACTCCAACGTTTCACAAAACCAAGAACTGATTTTGCTTTGTTTATAGAAACAGAAATATGAGATTTAAAGTTAAGTTTACAATCCAATACAACTCCAAGATCAACGAATGTATCAACTTTTTCCAGAGAATAGTCACCGAGGGTGTAACAAGTATCCAATAATTTTTTTCTTGTGAATCTCATAAGTTTGCATTTCGAATAATTAATTTCCATAAGATTAATGTTGCACCAGTTAACAAACGAATTCAAATCATTTTGAAGCAACTGATTCTTACATATCTCCGAAATGCTAAGAAATATTTTCACATCGTCGGCATACATCAAATATTTGAAAATTTTATAGATGAAGGTAGATCATTTATAAATAAAGAAAATAAGATTGGTCCTAGATGACTTCCTTGTGGGACTCCAGAAGAAACCATAATATCCTCGATTTATAACTGTAGTGAACTGAATGAGGTTTGTTGTTGTAGAACACTTTCTCTGAAATCCGTGCTGATAGGGTGAAACAATAGAACTAATGCAATGGATAAGGTTTTCAGTAATCAGTTTTTCGAAAAGCTTTGGAATCACGCTTAATTTTGCTATTCCTCGGTAATTGGCCACATCAGATTTATTTCCGTTTTTAAAGAGTGGAATGATATACGATGTTTTCCAAACCTCAGGAAAAACAGCTTGAGTTATGGAAGCATTGAACAATATGGTAAGAGGATAAACAAAAGCATCGGCGCATTTCCTTAGGATGCAACTCGGGATATTATCTGGTCCAAAATCATAGCTATACTTTAAAGTTTTCAATCCATTTAAAACCATAGAGCTGTTTAATAGTGAAATAGATATTGATTGATTAGTGTTAATTTCGAAGGGGTAGTTGTTGCCGCTAAATGTTTTAGTAGAATATGTTGTACTGAAGAAGTCTGCAAACATGTTAGATATAACATTTATATCACAGGATTCAGCATCATCGTACTTTAAATTTGGTGGAAAATCGGTGGATTTGCGCTTCGAATTGACAAATTTGAAGAAAGACTTCGGATTCTGTTTAAAGTTGTTTTTGAGTTTTGTCAGATAATTTGAATAGCAAATATTATTCATAGTAGTATATTCAGACCGTGCTACAGAATATCTTCCGTAGTCAATGGAAGATCCTGTCTTCTTATATTTCTTATATTGTTTATTTTTCACATTTTTAGCCTTTGCCAAAGCTGTAGAGTTCCATGGTGGCCCAGAAAGCTTCTTAATTACATATTTCGGTACGCTAATATCAATAAAATCGTATAGCTTTTTGTAAAAAATATCGATAGCACCATTTAAATCGTAAGTGCTAGACAACAGGATATCCCAGTCTGTGTTGTGCATAAGTTCACGTAACTGCTCAAAGTTTGTTTTCGAAAAACATAAGGATTTCTCACTTTGAGTCACGGAAACAAAACAGTAGGAAACAAAACATTAATTTTGATAGTTGGATGGTGCTGGTCTTCGGGAAATGTTAACGGATCAATTCGTTGAATGTAACATTCATCCACTTGATTTACAAATATCAGGTCCAATAACTTATTATAGGTGTTACGGATACAATTTATTTGAAAAATGCCAAGATCAAAAAGTGTATCGAAGAATAATTCATAAAATTTGTGTATATTTTCAGGCAGCAGGTATTTATCCCCAGGTAAAAAATTCCACAACATATTTGGTATATTAAAATCGCCAAGTATACAAATTAGATCCTCTGGCTTAGTTTTTTGTAAAACTGCTTTTAATGCATGGTTATGCTTTTCATAAATTATTTGCGGTGATGATGGAGGAATATAAGAGCATGTTATAAACATTTTTTTCAAATCGTTTTTTACTTCGACGGCAATGAACTCAATATCTAGGGAAGAATCAAGATCCAGTAATTGGCAAGAAAATGTATTGGAGACAGCTATGAGCACTCCACCGCCGTTGCTTACACGGTCACGTCTAAAGATATTGTATTTATTTGACAGAATCTCCGAGTTTAAAATACGTTCATTTAACCAGGTCTCAGTCATTACTATGATATGATGTTCAAAGGTAAAACTGTCAACATACAATTTCGATATTTTAGATCGAATACCACGGACGTTTTGATAGGCAATAGATAATGTATCATTACTAAAAGTGCTTAGTTTTTGAAAAGTTAACAGAGTTTTGATGAATGTAACCATTATTATCAGGCATTTGCCTTTCTCTATATATGTATTCACGAACAATAGTATGTTTCGGCCAGAACTCGGGATCAATAAGACGAGAATACATTTCATCAGAGGTTGTAATTTTAAATGATGCAATTGAACGTTGTTGCGAAAAATTGAATTTATGTATGTTAATGTCATTAAATTTTCGAATTTTAGATATGATGTAACGGTCAATTGTCTCAGTAGTGGTATCCGCAGGAAGTCTTGAAATGAAAATGCTACTTTTTGGCGGGACGGCTGTAAGGATAACCTCAACAGGGGTTACGTTATAAGGAGAAGAAGGATTGACGACTGATTCAGGATCATGGTTTGTTAGGCGTTCAAGCCTGTTAGGAGGTACATCATTAACGGAAGTACTGTATGAGCTAATTGGTTTATTTGACGTAGAGGGATTGGATGAAGGAAGATTAGGTATAGGTGATGAATTGTTGGAAGTAGAATCAAGCATTGGCACGGAAGGGGTGTTTGATAATGATGTACTATAGTTATTTTCAGAGCGTTTTTCTTTGTTTGCATTCCTTGCTGATTTTCGACGCTTCGGAGATGATTGTGGTGAATTCATATTCTCTAACAGCTTATAATTTTCAAATAATTTACCGTAATCATTTATTCGACTAGAGAGTTTAGCTGAATCTTCTAGAATCTGCAGAAAAGTTTGTTTTTGAGATTGGAAGAATCGGTAAAAGCTCACTCCAATTTTTCTGCAATCCACACAGCACCAGTGAAGTCCCTTGTTGTTCGAAATTGCATCCGCGACAAGTCCAGAAATGTCACTACATTTAAGATGGCAATTTTCGTGACATAACCAGCATGTTATCATTCTTTCATCTGATTTTATTTTGCAATTTTTATTTAAACACGCCATTCCAGTAATATATTTTACAATATGACGTACAGAAAAAAGTTGTAAAAATTTGAAACAACGTAAAATTTATTTGCGATGGAAACGGTGTAACAGGGTTTTAATCAGGTTGATACAGCAAAAACAGGGTGTTGTAGTGAAACCGGGTGATGTAGTTGATGTAGTGAAACAGGGTGATGTAAACAGGTTAGTCAATCCAGGACACACACCGCATCGATAGCAGGGAAGATAACAAGTTCACAAGTTCAAGCCAGTGAACAGGTACGATCAACGAAAAACAGAATGCGAGATGACGTACGTACTTGTGTATGAACAGGTAGGTTCAACAGCAACTAAAGATAACGAGAGCACTTCAATTTATGTTATTTACGAATGAAAGCATAAAAGGAAATGGTAAAATTTATCAAAGTTGGTTTTTGTATTGTATTTCTAACTGCTTAACATCACAAAGAAATGCGAATACTCGATAGCACACAATGTTGGCGAAACTGTGAGAGATCAATGGCTCAGATATATGATGATTTTGCTGCGACGAGGCGAAAAAGATGTAAATTTATAGGAGCGAAACACAAACACGACCGTACAGTACAGTGTCGACACGATTGATGAGTACTTTACCCCCTGAAAGATAAGTACTTTACCCCCTGAAAGATAATTGTCTATATAGGTCCACGATATCGTATAGCCCCCATAAAATGGTAACCCCGATATTCGGTATTTTGATTATTTCAGCCAAATTTTTCAATGGAATTGTCTAAAATCTACAAAAGGAGTTCCTTGTGAGTACATTAACCCCTGGAACAGAATTGTCTAAAAAGATCCATGATGTCATAAGGTACCCCCCGATATTAGGTATTTTGATGATTTTAGCCACATTTCTCAATGAAAATCCACAAAAGGAGTTCCTTGTGGGTACATTACCCCCTGGAAGAGAATTGTCTATATAGGTCCACGATATCTAATATCCCCTATATAAAAGTTCCTCCCGATATTCGTTATTTTGATGATTTTTGCGAGGTTATTCACCGGAGTTGTTTCAAATGTTCGGAACATTTACTACAGACTATAACACAAATTACTTATGCAGGACCTCGTCTTCGTATAGCCTCCATATAATGTTTTCATTTGAGCGTAATTTCCGACGGATTTTTTGAAATTTTTAAAGTTTCTTTCAATTAGTGGAGGGTATAAAAAGTTTGGCGAACTTAGCTGCTTTTTTATTTGTTATTATTTAATTATACCCTACATCACAAGGTGGTCAGGGTATTATGTCTTTGTGCATTTGTTTGTAACAGGCAAAACGAAACGAGATAGACCCAAAAGTTCCTTTTGATGATCTGCATAGAATCACTTTCTGAGTTGATTTGTGCATGTCAGTCCGTCCATCTGTCCATGTATTCTAGCGAACAAAATGCAGGTCGCATTTATTATCCGATTGAGATGATATTTTCCAAACAACATTTGCTTGGCCCAAGGACGAACCTTATTTAAAATGGAGATAATCGGTAAAAATTAAGATATAGCTCCCATATATATTGCTCATCCGAGTTGTTGTATTTGTTACCCACAGCCGTAATATACACTCCGTAACCACGACATTCAGGGAATATATCAAATACAGCTCAGAAATACCTTTGCTAAATTTTATCGAGATCGGTTCAGATTTGGGTATAGCTCCCATATATAACTTCGTCCGATTTACCTTTTATTGTGCACCAAACGTCTAATATTTGTCCAAATGGGATGGAATTTGGTACACGAATTGAGTCTAGAAGGTAGTATGCCAAATTTGGTGAAGATCGGTTCAGATATAGATATAGCTCCCATATATATTTTTTATCTGATTTCTTACCCACAGCCGTAATATGCACTCCGTAACAACGATATTCAGGGAAATATATCAAATAAAGCTCAGAAATATCTTTGCCAAAATTTTATCGAGAACGGTTCAGATTTGGGTATAGCTCTCATATATAACTTCGTCCAATTTACCTTTTATTGTGCACCAATATCGAATTGAGTCTAGAAGGTAGTATGCCAAATTTGGTGAAGATCGGTTCAGATATAGCTATAGCTCCCATATATACTGTTCATCCGATTTATTGTATTTGTTACTCGCAGCCGTAATATGCACTTCGTAACAACGATATTCAGGGAAATATATCAAATACAGCTCAGAAATATCTTTGGCAAATTTTATCGAGATCGGTGCAGATTTGGATATCTGATTTCAAATTAATTTTGCATCAAATGGGCAATACAAGTCCGAATTTAAAAGATACAAATGCTTCGGCATATTTAGTCCTTTGAATTTTAAATTATAATTATAATCATAGCGTGTATGATTGAATTCTCCCATAAAAACTTTTGTTATGTGGAACTCAACTAAATTAGGACCCGACTTTAGGACTTTCTTTACTGGTTTTTTTATTCATTAGTGATAAAAATGCACATTTGAAATTTTTGAGAGATACCCCAATACTCCCTCGTATGAAGATATTTTTAGACAAGGTTTTTAATAGTATTTTCTTATGACGAATGTGTTTTCTTTGTGCATAATAAAACAACTAACAATTAGAATGATACTCAAACCAAAATCAAAAAAAAAATAATAATATAAAAAAGTAATTAAATTCCTATTGAAAATGCAAAATCTGACCTAGCACTATGAATGTAGCTACAGAAAATGTCAAATGTCCTCAAATAGGATTGTTTGCATATGATCTCAAATGTATGTGCTTTTTTAAGGGCTGATATCATTTCAAAAATTTTGAAGCTTACTTCAATTTTCTAATCTACCAATAGGTAAATCATGTTCTCCATTTAACGTGTTGACAATTTCTGGGAAACCAAAAAAAAATAATATTTTACGATGAAAGTATTTCCAAAAAAAAGGCAAAGACAGTGAAAGTTTGATCCGCTTGAACCACCTTCTTCGTTGCCATCGTTTTCGCTTAGCATTTTTGTACCTGTATACTTAAAGAAGCCGAAAATACCAATCCACATGCAAACACATATTTGAGTATGTCCCAAAATAAAAAAGAACAAACACTGTTTTTCTACAACATTTTGCAAAACTCATCATGACCGGAATTACACCTAACAGCACAATGACTCTTTGGGAATTTCGGCAGCAAGAAAATGAACAAAAACCAATAAAAATAACAAAAAAGTACAATGTAGACGGACGACTGGTCCACTTCATTTGATTTCATAAAAACACTACTGTCTCATGCGAATGACAGCTGCCTTTTTCAATATTGAAAGGAAATGAAAGAAAAGACAGACAGTGTTTTTTCAATAGCTTTTATTGAAAATGGAAATATTGTAGAACGGTCATTTGTTGAACATTCGGATACGCTACAATGATTTATTTTATCAATTAAAAGGTAATGAAATTTTGATACGCCAATTTTTTCTCTTCAAAATTCAAAACACCAACATAAGGGCCAAGTGGCCCTAGGTGACTTACGACCTCTATTGGATCCAAATGGTCCCCGAACCCTGCTTCGAAATGTTAACAGGCAAAGAAATGGTACAAAACGTGGACATAGGTGAACTATGGTCCCGAAATAGGACTCTCCGGAAGAGATTTGAAATCATGGTCCCGAAATAAGACCCTGCTTATAAATTTAAAGAAGACAAGGGGAAAGTACCAATCGAGGAACTAGGTGACGGCCTCACGGTCCCAGAATGGGTCCCAGTTTTGAAATTGTGAGCAAACCTGGGGAGGTGGTAACAAATACCTGGAATTGTCCTAGGTGCTGGAATGGGACCCTGCTAGTTAGTTTTGCCCAGCCAAGGGAAAGAAATCGTGTCGGCTCGTGGTCCCGAAGTAGGATATTTTTGATCCGCTAAAGGGGCGGTACGAAAATGTAGTCTTTGGTGATCCAGGAATTGCAGATTGCTTCGCAATTTCGACCAACTCGGGGGGAGATATGAAAACGTACCTCGACATATGTGAACCCTTTCCTTCGACGAAAACATGGATCCTTTTCGGTCCATTTTTTTATACATCCTACTGATTTGGAACCTCCTTAGAAATGTAGACCAGTATCAGGGGATTTATAAAGCGTGGACCCAGGTTACACATAGCCAATTTTTGGTATACATTTCCGTACCGCCCCCTAGATTTGGGCCCTCATTTTTACCAGTTAAAGTTTATGGCGGTACGAAAACCACCCATTTTACGCAGTCCCGGGACTGGATCCTTTTTGGGAATTTCGGCCAGTTACTAGGAGACATGAGGTCCTCTCCGGCCCACGTGTTCGTACTTCCCCCGAATTGGATATTTTTTTTGGAAATTGTGATCAGTTCCGGCAGAGGTACGAAAAAATGGACCTAGGAGACCTATGGTCACGTTTTGCTACCTTCCCCACGAAAACGTAAACCCAAGTGCCATGGCCCTCTTTGGAAATTTTGACCACTTAAAGTGAAATGGGTGTATAAAAAACACCCACCCAACCAGTCCCGGAACTGGATCCTGTAACGACAGGATTTCTCCCCTTGGGCTGGAATAGCTCGTCGGGGTCCAGGGGTTCGTACAGATATTTTATTTATTGAGACAGAAAGAGAAAGACAGTGGTTTACGTTTTGATATTATGCTTTTATTTAAACAAGGAATTTGGTGGTTCTTCCACTCGAGACCTGGATAAGTACTCGAGAACGGGACAAGGATACAGGATTAGTGTGTTCAGGATTCGGGATGGATTCCGTGCGAGAGACCTGGATAAGTACTCAAGCAGGCTACTGGATATTCAAGGATACGCTATAGGGATCTAGACTAGGGTTGCCAGAGACCTTAATAAGTACTCAGACACTACAAGGATCTAGGATACGTTTGCAAGAGACCTTAATAAGTACTCAAGCACTACAGGATGTTCAAGGATACGTTTGCGAGAGACTTTAATAAGTACTCAGGCACTACAAGGATCTAGGATACGTTTGCAAGAGACCTTAATAAGTACTCAAGCACTACAGGATGTTCAAGGATACGATTGCGAGAGACCTTAATAAGTACTCAGGCACTACAAGGATCTAGGATACGTTTGCAAGAGACCTTAATAAGTACTCAAGCACTACAGGATGTTCAAGGATACGATTGCGAGAGACCTTAATAAGTACTCAGGCACTACAAGGATCTAGGATACGTTTGCAAGAGACCTTAATAAGTACTCAAGCACTACAGGATGTTCAACGATACGATTGCGAGAGACCTTAATAAGTACTCAGGCACTACAAGGATCTAGGATACGTTTGCAAGAGACCTTAATAAGTACTCAAGCACTACAGGATGTTCAAGGATACGATTGCGAGAGACCTTAATAAGTACTCAGGCACTACAAGGATCTAGGATACGTTTGCAAGAGACCTTAATAAGTACTCAAGCACTACAGGATGTTCAAGGATACGGTTGCGAGGGACCTTAATAAGTACTCAGGCACTACAAGGATCTAGGATACGTTTGCAAGAGACCTTAATAAGTACTGAAGCACTACAGGATGTTCAAGGATACGATTGCGAGAGACCTTAATAAGTACTCAGGCACTACAAGGATCTAGGATACGTTTGCAAGAGACCTTAATAAGTACTCAAGCACTACAGGATGTTCAAGGATACGATTGCGAGAGACCTTAATAAGTACTCAAGCACTACAAGGATCTAGGATATGTTTAAGGATACCACTGGGATTCAAGGACTAGGGACCTGGATAAGTACTCTAGGCAAGGATGTCCAGGATAAATTTCTATATAGGCACTTACCGGTCTGGTGTTGTCTCGTTCACTGTCTTGCACTCACTGTCGCGATTCTGCCATCTATTGCCCTTTTATACCCGGCTCCACCACGTGTTCGCAGTGGAGTAACGGGAACTTGTTTACAAAATTTGGTTATCACAACAACCTAACACGTGCTCATCACCGCCAATGGTAGTGATGCTGTGTGTTGTTGTGATAACGGTTCATCTCTCTTGAGTGTGGTTGCTCTCAAGAATTTTGCTAGGCTAATTGGAATTTATTATAGCGTTTTGTGTGGGCAAAAATGACGAAGGATTTTTGCCGTCACAATCCTTTTTGTGAATTTCGGCCAGTTCCTAGGCGACATGAGGTCCTCTCCGGTCCACGTGCTCGTACTTCCCCCGAATTGGATCATTTTTTTTTTAAATATTGATCAGTTCCAGCAGAGGTAAAAATTTTGGCTATTCATTCTTGCACCTTTTTTAAGTAAATTATTTTTCGAAAATCTGGACCTTTGTGGGGGTGGTAGCAGAAGGATTGAATCAATATTGCCCATCTTCAAACTCTCAGTTAGATACAATTTGTCAAGTTGGGACGAGATATCGAGAGTTTTCGATACACCGCTTTGTCGACTTTAAATTCCCCCAAACAGATTTCCTCTAAAGAGACATAAGGTCTAAAACGTTATTTCGTTAAGGCATGTATCACACAAGAAGAACAAATGAAATGTACACAAACATACAAATATAAGCCAGTGGTAATCAATTTTAGGTCATGTTTGTTTACAATATTGGGTCAATATTTGAAATTTATGGTGTTGGAATGAAAATATACAAAAAGACAGCAATGAAAGAAAATGGACAAGAATATTTATGGTAAAAAATAAAAAAGTGAAATGTTGAGTCCATGAAAGATTTATGCGAGGGAGGACATGGAAGATTTAATTCTTTTATGTGCAAAAAGACGAAGTGAAAAATCAGAAAAGATTGATTTGTATACCTTTCACCGTATAATGAAAGATATACAAAGTTTTTCATTCCCTTCGTAAATCGTCAAAATGATTTTCGGTATTTTAAAGATATCGGCTTTGATATTTTAGTATTTTTTTCAGATTAGATTAGTCCTTTTCACAAAAAAAAAAATCAACAGCACTTCTAAATTTTAGGGATTTTGAGAATAGCCGATTGTTTCCACTTGCTGGAGGGTATGACAAGTTCGTCCCAGCCAAAGTGAAGTAGCGGCCTATTTCTGTATGAGAATTGGACAGTCAATTAGGTCTCTTTGGAGAAAATCCGAATCAGGACATCGACCTGATTCGACCCCAAGCGAAGTCTGTCTGGCTGACTGATGCGCATGAATTCGATTTCGTCGAAACTTGGTACATTATATACCGTTATATATGAAACAACTTAGTTACTAACAATTGAATACATTGTACTGAGTAAACAGAATGAGCTTGTATTCTGAAAACTGAAATGAAAGTTACTAATGGAGTGCAGAATAGATGTACCAAAGGGGTTTGGGAAATTCGAACTTTAAGATTACGAAATATTCTAAAATGGTACTAAACTTTTAAATCGTTGCCGTTTGATATCATGAGAATGGATAGAACTTGAAAACTTAAAAACTTGGCATTCGGTATGAGAATTATGGTTGAAAAGTAGGTTTGATATATGACAGTGATTTTGGAAATGTGTACAAATTGTGTGTGTGAACTATACTAAAGGGTACCATTTGGTTTAAGTTGAATGGATGAAGCTGAAATTTCGATGTTTTGGTATTGGGATACCTGTTGATGATAGGTTTGCGATAAAGGGGTGGTTTTGGAAATGTGTACCACAAGTGCATGAAAGGTACTAAATAGTACTATAATTGGTATTGGGTGAAGAGATACGGCTTGAAATTTAAAATTTGGTATTAGGGTCACTGTTCATCTGTAGCCTGGACATATAGAGGTGTTTTTATAATTTGTACCGTAAATGTAGGAAAAGTACTAAATGGTACTATATTTGGTATTTGGGTGAAGGAATATAGATGAAAATCTGAAATTTGATGTTTACTGATTGCCGTTATTGTCTGAGGTTGAGATTTGGAGGTAGATTTGGAAATGCGTCCTATATTTGTACGTAATGTATTACTGGTACATAGTTTGGTGATACTTTGGTTTGGGTGATACTAAATTTGGTATTGGGTGAAGGAATAGACCTGAAATCCAGAAATTTGAATAAGATGTCTCGGTTGGACTGGGATTGTGGAAGTAGTTTTGAAAATGTGCACAATAGTTGTTCGAAAAATACTAAGTAGTACTTTATTTGGTACAATTTAGTATTGGGTGAACATATTGTGTTGAAAATCTGAAATTTGGTATTAAGGTTGCTGCTCATGAGTAGCTTGCACATATGGAGGTGGTTTCGGAAATGATAGTTGTACGAAAAGTACTGAATGGTACTAAATTTGTTATTGGATGAATGAAAATGAATGAAATGGTATCCCGGTAGTGTATACTGTTGGTATCTAGTGTTAAGATATGGCGATGGTTTTAAAAATGTGTACCATAATTGTACGGAAAGTACAAAATGATGCTATGTTTTGGTATCGGGTGAAGGGATAACGCTGACATCGTGAAATGTTATATTGCGATAACTGTTGATGACTATGATTGAGATATGGAAGTGGTTTTTTTTAGCGATGTCCGTCCGTCTATCCGAATTGAAGTAGATTGATAAAATTTTGCTCAAATGTATGTTATGTCTGCAGGACTTTTGGTATTGAAAATTGGCCATGTAGGTCCACGTACCTCCGATATTCGGTATTTTGATGATTTTAACGACATTATTCACCTAATAGTTTCAAATTTGGTATTTGAAGTTAGTAATGGATACTACAGCCTAAAACAGAAAATTGTCTGTGCAGGTCCACGTCTTCGTAGAGCCCCCATATAACGGTACCTCCCGACATTCGGTATTTTGCTAATTGATAGCGAATTTATTCACCGGCATTGTTTCAACTTTGGTATTTGAAGTTCGTAATGGATAATGCAGCCTAAGACAGAAAATTGTCTGTACAGGTCCACCTCTTCGTAAAGCCCCCATATAACTGTACCTCTCGATATTCGGTATTTTGATGATTTTAGCGAATTTATTCGCCGGAATTGTTTCAACTTTGGTATTTAAAGTTCGTAATGGATAATGCAGCCTAAGACAGAAAATTGTCTATGCAGATCCTCATCTTCGTATAGCCCCCATATAACGGTACCTCCCGATATTCGGTATTTTAATGATTTCAGCGTCATTATTCACTGGAATTGTTTCAAATTTGATATTTGAAGTTTATAATGGATACTACAGCCTGCGACAGAAAATTGTCTGTGCAGGTCCATGTCTTCGTATATCCCCCATATGACGGTACCTCCCGATATTCGGTATTTTGATTTTATCGACATTCTAACCGATTTCTTTGAATATTGAATATCGTTATGGCTTATGACAAATGTTACCTACGCAGGTTCATATCGTCGTAGAAGAATTTTAAACGGATTTTATTGTTTTTGAGAATTGCCAAATTCGTTCTAAATGGTGGAGGGAATTCAAAGTTCGGCCCGGCCGAATTTACATCTTTTTTACTTGTTCGAAATTCGAAAATTTCAATTCTATCCAATTTCGAATTTCGAAAATTTTTTTTGGCACAATTGAGTACAAACTTAGCGCAATTCAGCACAACTTTCTTTTTTTCGAAATTCGAAAAATGCAACTCCAACGGACGCCACATCCTTTAGGTACCTCTCCCACAAATGACCTTAATGGTAGTGATGCTGTGTGTTGTTGTGATAACGGTTCATCTCTCTTGAGTGTGGTTGCTCTCAAGAATTTTGCTAGGCTAATTGGAATTTATTATAGCGTTTTGTGTGGGCAAAAATGACGAAGGATTTTTGCCGTCACAATCCTTTTTGTGAATTTCGGCCAGTTCCTAGGCGACATGAGGTCCTCTCCGGTCCACGTGCTCGTACTTCCCCCGAATTGGATCATTTTTTTTTTAAATATTGATCAGTTCCAGCAGAGGTAAAAATTTTGGCTATTCCTTCTTGCACCTTTTTTAAGTAAATTATTTTTCGAAAATCTGGACCTTTGTGGGGGTGGTAGCAGAAGGATTGAATCAATATTGCCCATCTTCAAACTCTCAGTTAGATACAATTTGTCAAGTTGGGACGAGATATCGAGAGTTTTCGATACACCGCTTTGTCGACTTTAAATTCCCCCAAACAGATTTCCTCTAAAGAGACATAAGGTCTAAAAACGTTATTTCGTTAAGGCATGTATCACACAAGAAGAACAAATGAAATGTACACAAACATACAAATATAAGCCAGTGGTAATCAATTTTAGGTCATGTTTGTTTACAATATTGGGTCAATATTTGAAATTTATGGTGTTGGAATGAAAATATACAAAAAGACAGCAATGAAAGAAAATGGACAAGAATATTTATGGTAAAAAATAAAAAAGTGAAATGTTGAGTCCATGAAAGATTTATGCGAGGGAGGACATGGAAGATTTAATTCTTTTATGTGCAAAAAGACGAAGTGAAAAATCAGAAAAGATTGATTTGTATACCTTTCACCGTATAATGAAAGATATACAAAGTTTTTCATTCCCTTCGTAAATCGTCAAAATGATTTTCGGTATTTTAAAGATATCGGCTTTGATATTTTAGTATTTTTTTCAGATTAGATTAGTCCTTTTCACAAAAAAAAAAATCAACAGCACTTCTAAATTTTAGGGATTTTGAGAATAGCCGATTGTTTCCACTTGCTGGAGGGTATGACAAGTTCGTCCCAGCCAAAGTGAAGTAGCGGCCTATTTCTGTATGAGAATTGGACAGTCAATTAGGTCTCTTTGGAGAAAATCCGAATCAGGACATCGACCTGATTCGACCCCAAGCGAAGTCTGTCTGGCTGACTGATGCGCATGAATTCGATTTCGTCGAAACTTGGTACATTATATACCGTTATATATGAAACAACTTAGTTACTAACAATTGAATACATTGTACTGAGTAAACAGAATGAGCTTGTATTCTGAAAACTGAAATGAAAGTCACTAATGGAGTGCAGAATAGATGTACCAAAGGGGTTTGGGAAATTCGAACTTTAAGATTACGAAATATTCTAAAATGGTACTAAACTTTTAAATCGTTGCCGTTTGATATCATGAGAATGGATAGAACTTGAAAACTTAAAAACTTGGCATTCGGTATGAGAATTATGGTTGAAAAGTAGGTTTGATATATGACAGTGATTTTGGAAATGTGTACAAATTGTGTGTGTGAACTATACTAAAGGGTACCATTTGGTTTAAGTTGAATGGATGAAGCTGAAATTTCGATGTTTTGGTATTGGGATACCTGTTGATGATAGGTTTGCGATAAAGGGGTGGTTTTGGAAATGTGTACCACAAGTGCATGAAAGGTACTAAATAGTACTATAATTGGTATTGGGTGAAGAGATACGGCTTGAAATTTAAAATTTGGTATTAGGGTCACTGTTCATCTGTAGCCTGGACATATAGAGGTGTTTTTATAATTTGTACCGTAAATGTAGGAAAAGTACTAAATGGTACTATATTTGGTATTTGGGTGAAGGAATATAGATGAAAATCTGAAATTTGATGTTTACTGATTGCCGTTATTGTCTGAGGTTGAGATTTGGAGGTAGATTTGGAAATGCGTCCTATATTTGTACGTAATGTATTACTGGTACATAGTTTGGTGATACTTTGGTTTGGGTGATACTAAATTTGGTATTGGGTGAAGGAATAGACCTGAAATCCAGAAATTTGAATAAGATGTCTCGGTTGGACTGGGATTGTGGAAGTAGTTTTGAAAATGTGCACAATAGTTGTTCGAAAAATACTAAGTAGTACTTTATTTGGTACAATTTAGTATTGGGTGAACATATTGTGTTGAAAATCTGAAATTTGGTATTAAGGTTGCTGCTCATGAGTAGCTTGCACATATGGAGGTGGTTTCGGAAATGATAGTTGTACGAAAAGTACTGAATGGTACTAAATTTGTTATTGGATGAATGAAAATGAATGAAATGGTATCCCGGTAGTGTATACTGTTGGTATCTAGTGTTAAGATATGGCGATGGTTTTAAAAATGTGTACCATAATTGTACGGAAAGTACAAAATGATGCTATGTTTTGGTATCGGGTGAAGGGATAACGCTGACATCGTGAAATGTTATATTGCGATAACTGTTGATGACTATGATTGAGATATGGAAGTGGTTTTTTTAGCGATGTCCGTCCGTCTATCCGAATTGAAGTAGATTGATAAAATTTTGCTCAAATGTATGTTATGTCTGCAGGACTTTTGGTATTGAAAATTGGCCATGTAGGTCCACGTACCTCCGATATTCGGTATTTTGATGATTTTAACGACATTATTCACCTAATAGTTTCAAATTTGGTATTTGAAGTTAGTAATGGATACTACAGCCTAAAACAGAAAATTGTCTGTGCAGGTCCACGTCTTCGTAGAGCCCCCATATAACGGTACCTCCCGACATTCGGTATTTTGCTAATTGATAGCGAATTTATTCACCGGCATTGTTTCAACTTTGGTATTTGAAGTTCGTAATGGATAATGCAGCCTAAGACAGAAAATTGTCTGTACAGGTCCACCTCTTCGTAAAGCCCCCATATAACTGTACCTCTCGATATTCGGTATTTTGATGATTTTAGCGAATTTATTCGCCGGAATTGTTTCAACTTTGGTATTTAAAGTTCGTAATGGATAATGCAGCCTAAGACAGAAAATTGTCTATGCAGATCCTCATCTTCGTATAGCCCCCATATAACGGTACCTCCCGATATTCGGTATTTTAATGATTTCAGCGTCATTATTCACTGGAATTGTTTCAAATTTGATATTTGAAGTTTATAATGGATACTACAGCCTGCGACAGAAAATTGTCTGTGCAGGTCCATGTCTTCGTATATCCCCCATATGACGGTACCTCCCGATATTCGGTATTTTGATTTTATCGACATTCTAACCGATTTCTTTGAATATTGAATATCGTTATGGCTTATGACAAATGTTACCTACGCAGGTTCATATCGTCGTAGAAGAATTTTAAACGGATTTTATTGTTTTTGAGAATTGCCAAATTCGTTCTAAATGGTGGAGGGAATTCAAAGTTCGGCCCGGCCGAATTTACATCTTTTTTACTTGTTCGAAATTCGAAAATTTCAATTCTATCCAATTTCGAATTTCGAAAATTTTTTTTGGCACAATTGAGTACAAACTTAGCGCAATTCAGCACAACTTTCTTTTTTTCGAAATTCGAAAAATGCAACTCCAACGGACGCCACATCCTTTAGGTACCTCTCCCACAAATGGTCAATATTTTGAATGATTTTAACTGTCGTAAAATATAAAGCTTCCAAGTTTGGAAATTGCGATATTTGTAGTGACATTGGATTTTTTGTCATTATGGGATATGTAGGTCCAATCGTTATGGTACTTTCCAAAAAGGTATACATAAATAAATGGTCAAATGCCGGGGGTATATATCTGTCAAAAAATCTATTGACACCTTTCAACTTGTTCTTCTATGTTTCAATTCAGTTCAAAATCCCATTCAATTGGAAATGTATATCATTTTTTTCTCGACAAAAAAGCAATGTAGCTACTCTCTTCTTCGTCACTTGTCATACTCGTATCCGCCAAAAAAACAGCTCTCCAATTATTGGTTTCACCCCTTGGTATGTAGAGCGCGCACAACAAATCATTTGCTCTAAATATAGAACACAAAAATGCTATCAACCAATAAAAATATAAAATATGTATTTTTCCTTTTATCAGTTTTCCGCTATGAGACATTCGTTCCGAATATTATGTTTTATGTCATCAACATACTCAACGTGGCTATCATCATCAGGCCATAGGCATTTCCACACTTTCACGCGCACAGCAGTTAGGGAGCTCATTCAGAATGCGAAGCATTTATGAGTTTTCCCTTTCAAAAAAAAAAAAATGTTCACACTTGAAAATGAAAATTTTACACACGCGCAAGCATAAATGAATTTCCATAAACATATGCCAGAAAGAAAATCCACCGTTGCCGCCATTTTCAAATTAATTAACGAATTTTCTTTGTGGCCATCAGAGCTCATAATGTTTGTGCGGCCTATGCATATGTTTGTGTGTCTGACTCGTTGTGTGTAAAAATCAAAGATATCATTGAAATGGCACCTGGAAATGATTGAGCCTATGAATGAGGAAACATATAAATGCACACAAATGTAAAATATGGGTCCATGGGCCCAGCGAACAATGTTTTCCGGTTATAAATGCAGAATACTTTTTGGTTTTGAACATTTTCGGTCTTTTTGGCTTTTAAATCTGAAACACATCAAAAATGTGTCTCCCAAATATCGGACACACAAACTAAAAATGTTTGCTCTAGGCCCCGTGGATAATGTTATCCGGCTCTTAATGCAGAACACTTGTTATACCCTACACCACATAGTGGTAAGAGGATTATGTATTTGAGCATTTGTTTGTAACATGGAAAAATAAGCGAGATAGACCCATAGTTACTTTTGAAGATCTTCATAGAATCTCTTTCTGAGTCGAATTATGCATATCAGTACGTCTGTACATTTATTTTTGTAAAAAAGCTCACATTTTAAACCAATTTCGGGTCAATTGTGCATCAAATAGCCAATATCCGTCCAAATAACAAGAATTTTGGCACATCCGACCGATTTCAGTTTAGAAGCAAGTACATCGAATTTGGTGAAAATCGGTTCAGATATTTGATTTGAACATAGCTCCCTTATATATCTTTATCCGATTTCTGGTTCATTGTGCACTAAATTGACAATATCAGTCCAAATGACCTGAATTTTGGCACATCTGACCAAATTTAGTCTAGAAGCAAGTACATCAAATATCAGATACAGCTCGGAAATAAGTGCCTAAAATTTTATCAAAATCGGTTCAGATTTGAATATAGGTTCTATATACCGATTTCAGGTTTATGGTGCACCAAATGGCTAATATGACCTGAATTTTGGCAATTCCGACCGAATGCAGTCGGTCAACAAGTACTTCAAATTTGGTGAAAATAAGTTCAGATATAACTTTAGCTCCCATATATATTTCATCCGATTTATTTTTAATCCCTCACATAACGCATGCACTCCACAACAATGATCTTTGGTACTAGATATCAGATACAGCTCAGAAATAAGTGCCTACAATGATGTCAAGATCGGTTCAGATTTGGATATAGCTCCTATATATAACTTTATCCAATTTTAGGTTTATTGTGACCGAAATAGCTAATATTAGCCCAAATTAACTGAATCTTGACACTTCCGACGGAATTCAGCCTAAAAGCAATTACTTCAAATGTTGGTGAAAACCGGTTCAGATATAGCTATAGCTCTCATATACATGTTTCATCCGATTTGCTGTTAAAGCCCCTCACATGCGTAATATACACTGCACAGCAAGGATATCGGACATCAGATACAGCTCGAAAATACCTCTGCCAAATTTTATCGAGATCGGTTCAGATATATAGCTTCGATATACATCTTCATCCGATTCAACCATTATTGTCCAACAGCAGAAAATTGGGTAGATTTTTTCATAGTCGATCGAATTTTTCCATTTGGAGAAACTCGGTCAGGTATATGGGTGGCGCGTGCTTAGTGCGATGGAACTGAGTCCTGTTGGAATGTCCAAGGTCTGTGGCCAAAATGTTTGCATGCCCAAAGCTTTAATACACCCTCCAGAATATTTTCGTGATAATATTCGGCATTTGTTCTGATGCCACGGTTGATGGTTGGTTGCAGCTTTTTCATCCCACCCTGTATATTTTCAACCGATGTCGGGCTAATTTTTCACTAAATAGCCAATATCAGTCTAAATTACCTAAATTGGCAGTTCCCACCGAATGCCGCCTAGAAACAAGTACTTCAAATTTGGGGAAAATCCGATTGGGGGTTTTAAGTAAGCACTCCTACTAAATACGCATGGTACTGTAGGCTATCATATAGTCGGCCACGCCCAACTTTTAACCTTTCCTCACTGTTGGCTTTGGAAATTTTCCGAAAAAATTGACTCTGACCTAAAAAAGTATGCCTCCCGATTACAAGATATATAAAATATGGGTCTAAGTCCAGTGAACGGTGCTATCCGGTTATTAATGCAAAACATTTTTTTTTTGTTAATTTCCGAACAAAATTATCTGGTCTTTTCGACCCTCAAATCTTAACCATCTCAAAAATGTGTCTCCCAAATATCAGACAAATATATATTGTTTTTTTTTCTTAAAATAGAATTTGGAAATATCCTACTATTTGTAGATTATTATCCGAGTTCCATTTAGGGAATTTGAGAATCTTCATAGTCCTTGAACTACAATACACACTTCATCCCCCTCTCTTTAAAATTATCATGGAAATGTTCACTGGGCTATGGATATGGCTACATTGAAAGCCATCATTAATCAAATACACGTTTCGTGAATGGGGTAAAGCCAAATTTTGTAATGGGGAGACTGAATAATTTTCTAGTTTTTTTTTTTCGGTTGGTTTTTCGAAAATTATTCCGAAATTAATTTCATGGTCACTGTCAAAATATACACAGATTTTCATTGAAAACATCAGCTAATGATTTAAGTGTTGTTGTTTTTGTTACAGTTTTTTTAATGGCTAATGAAGATTATCATAATTACGATGTTGTTGTTGCTATTGATTTAAGGATGCTGTTTCTGGGACAGATAGACAAAATATATAAATGTTGATGTTGATGTCGATGTCGATGATGATGAGGGCGTTGTTGAAAAATAATTTGAATGATTTCGTTTCTTTGTTTGTTTATTTATTTTGAACTTTTTGTAAATAATTGTTGTACTAAATCGATCAAATATTTTGAAATGTATGCAGATTGAGATGCTACAATTCGATTAGTTTTGTAGAGTTTTCTAAAATTAAAAATTAAAAAAAAAATAAAGAAAGAAAAAATTGTTTATTAAGACATAGTGTGGGATTATTCATGTGGACTGGATACACTGAGAGAAAAACTTTAATGAACATTGGTAAAAAATGAAGGCAAATATTAGGTCTTCACCTAATCCAGTCAAAATTATACAAAAATTAAAAATGAATTATTCGAAACAACAAATTCTTCCTGTAGTGGGCCAGAATTTTTAATCTATGTGGTCGTGGTAGTAAGTATAGTTTTATTACAGAAGAAATACCAACGAATGCTTCCTATCTTCGAATGCTTTATTCTGGTCAAGTTTGCCTTATGCATATCCCCTAACTCCATTTCCATAGCTCAATTTGCCCCGAATATTATGATGTTTGAAATTTGGATCATAGCAGACACCTCCATCACACGGTCTGACCAAATTGGGATTTTTGTGACAAAAATATAAATTTTCCTAATTGTCTAGAAATTTGGAGAATATGTTTTTGAAGAACTAATTCTAACAGGCCAAGAACCACAAATATTAGGTTTCGGTTAGAAATTGTGTTCAAACCACTCAGGAAGAGATATTTGTGAACTTCTTTCGAGTTTTATGATAGTAGGTTAAGTTCGTAAATGGGCCATGTAGGTTCACGTTTTCATATAGCCCCCATATGACGGTACCTCCCGATATTCGGTTTTTTGATGATTTTAGCGACATTATTCATTGGAATTGTTTCAAATTTGGTATTTGAAGTTCGAAATGGATATTACAGCATAGGACAGAAAATTATCCGCGCAGGTCCACGTCTTCGTATAGCCCCCATATAACGGTATCTCCCGATATTTTCGGTATTTTGATGATTTTAGCGACATTATTCACCGCAATTGTTTCAAGTTTGGTATTTGAAGTTCGTAATGGGAACTATAGTCTGTGACAGAAAATTGTCGTATAGGCCCCATATATCAGTACCTCCCTATATTCGGTATTTTGACGAGTTTAGGTACAAAACCCACCGAAATTGTTTGAGATGTCGTATTTAAAGTTCTTAATGGATGCTACAGCCTGTGAGAGAAAATTGTCTATGCTGTTTGAGGACTTCGCACAGCTCCGAGATAACGGTACCTCCCTATATACTACATTTTGATGATTTTAGCTACATTATTCACCGTTTATTTCAAGTTTCGAATTTCAAATTTCGTATTTGAAGATCTGAATGAGTACTACAGCCTATGACAAACCCCCGTCTGCGTATAATACCCAAATAACGGTTTTCATTTAAACAGTATTTTTCTACGATTTTTTTTTATTTTTCAAGTTTCTTCCAAATGGTGGAGGATATTAAAAGTTCTGCCTGGTTCAAATTAGGTGCGTCTTTACTAATTATTATTTAATTTTACCCTTCACGCCCACAAATGTTGGCCTGCTGATTCCTTCAATGAAAATACATGTCACCGGAAGTGGCACTTTATGATAACGTCGCTTGATTTTCAAACTAAGATCAAATTCAAGTCTCATTTCCTCTTGTACTTAGCGCTTATAACGCTTATAAAACGTGAAATTGTCTTCAAATTTCACGGAAGAAGCACGGATGGAGCGGGTCACTCCTTCTGGCATCTTCCCCACAACGGGTCAAAATATTGAAAAACTATGAAGCTTATAAAACTTGAAATAAATATCAGCTTCCTTTAAAACTCGGTACATGCCAATATTTCTACCAACAAAAGATCTACTTCCAATATGGAATAAATTGATACCTTCTGGTACCAGGTCAAAATTTTGAATAATTTTATGTCTCATAGACTATGAAATAAGCATCCGGTTCTTTTTATTCCACAAATCTCAATATATTTACTACCATAAGATCTGTTGTTAATATCGTAGATATCGGCCCACTACTTCTGGTACCACCCTTCGCTTCGGTCTACTTCTTTTGATATCTCTGTCACAAAGCGGTTAACAGTTTTAAATAGTGGTCATAAAAAAAAATTTTTCAAATCAAAAATTTTAACCCAATATCACCAAATTTTTCGCATACAACAAAGCTGAATCATTTTTGTACGAAAAGCCTCTCGGTTTAAGTGAGAACTTTTTTTCGAAACAAAATATAACAAACCTGTCACGTTGACACATAACATCCTATGAATCGACGAATGGCTGATTGAAAGTCAATATTTTATTTTTTAAGAAAATTCCGTTATGACATGTTTTTGCTGGGAATGTTTATTTGTTGCACCAATATTGTCTGCTATATTTAAATGGTGCGTGTGTGCCTGTTTTCGTGCGACGATTATTGGCGCACTACCATCTGTGAAACAATGAGTGATTGACCAAAAATGCAGGTGATGGATTGATTGACACAGAAAAGCTTCTTGAACATGTGTATTCTTGTTTAAACAACTGCTATATGTTGGGTGTTATATGTATGATGTACTGCAATTAAATCACCGAACAAAAAACTCGTATGCTTTCACAGTACGGTGCACACATACACAAACAAAAGGCGAATAATCCATGAAAATTTGCCAAATGAACGGCATGCAGTGAGGTTTTTACTGAGGTTATTGTTCGATCTATAGATGTGGCAATTTTTGGGGTAGTCATATTGGAAACGATTTTAATTTTTACTGGAAAAAAGGATACGTAATTTAATAATCGGATAGATTCTGATGACTGTCTATGCCAGGAAAAAAATCTCCTTCATTTTTATACCTCCACCATACTATGGTGGGTATATTAACTTTGTCATTCCGTTTGTAACTCCTCGAAATACTCATGTCAGACCCAACAAAGTATATATGTTCTTGATCAGCGTAAAATTCTAAGTTGATTTAGCGATGTCCGTCTGTCCTTCTGTGGAAATCACGATATCTTTCGAACGAATTGAGATAGAAGGCTAAAATTTTGCACACATGTTTATTTTTTCAGTAGGCAGGTTAAGTTCGTAAATGGGCCATGTAGGTCCACGTTTTCATATAGCCCCCTTATAAAGGTACCTTCCTATATTCGGTATTTTGATGATTTTAGCGTCATTATTCACCGGAATCGTTTCAAATTTGGTATTTGAAGTTCGTTATGGATACTACAGCCTATGACAGAAAATTGTCTGTGCAGGTCCACGTCTTCGTATAGACCCCATATATCAGTACCTCCCTATATTCAGTATTTTAGCGACATTATTCGCCAGAATTGTTTCAAATTTGGATTTGAAGCTCGAAATGGATACTACAGCCAAAGACAGAAAATTGTCTGTGTAGGTAAACGTCCTCGTATAGCCCCCATATAACGGTACCTCCTTATATTCGGTATTTTTATGATTTTGGCGACATTATTAACAGGAATTGTTTAAAATGTGGTATTTGAAGTTCGTAATGGATACTACAGCCTATGACAGAAAATTGTCTGTGCATGTCCATGTCTTCGTATAGGCCCCATATATCAGTACCTCCCTATATTCAGTATTTTAGCGACATTATTCACCGGAATTGTTTCAAATTTGATATTTGAAGTTCCAAAGGGATAGTACAGTCTAAGACAGAAAAATTACTGTGCAGGTCCACGTTTTCGTATAGCCCCCATATATCAATACCTCCCTATATTCGGTATTTTGATGATTTTAGCGACATTATTAACCGGAATTGTTTCAAATTAGGTATTTGAAGTTAGAAATGGATACTACAGCCTAAGACAGAAAATTTTCTGTGCAGATCCAGGTCTTCGTATAGCCCCCATATAACGGTACCTCCCTATATTCGGTATTTTGAGTTTAGGTACAATAGCCACCGATATTGTTTGAGATGTCGTATTTAAACTTCGTAATGGATGCTACAGCCTCTGACAGAAAATTGTCTGACTGGTCCAGATCTTCACACAGCTCTGATATAACGGTACCTCCCTATACCATATTTTGATGATTTTAGCTACATTATTCACCGTATATTTCAAGTTATCGAATTTGAATATGGTAATGGCTTATGACAAACAATGCGTATGCAGGTTCACGTCGTATAGACCCCAATACTATAGCCATTGGTATTTTTAAAATTTAAACAGAATTTTTTAAGGATTTTATTTTTTGAAAAATTTCAAATTCATTACAAATGGATAATTAAACTAAGGACTTTTTTTCAAAAGTTTCAAATGTGAAGGTAAAATAATACCATTTCCAAAAACTTTTTTAAATACCTTTTTTATGTCAAATCAAACATTTTGATCCACATTTTGAAATTTTCTTTCGCACCCACTTCAGTATTTTTCTAAACAGTCCCTTAATTTGTTTTAAATTTTAGTCATTTTTTTATCAACATCAAAACGTCTATGACATAAAATTTGTATTTTTTCTTTGCAACTAATTTTGCCACGAAATTCTTTGAGTGTTTCTATTTTTGTGCGGTTAAAATATGAAGGAAAATCCATTTTTATTTTATTGATTAATAACTGAACATGCAACCATATGAAAATGTACAAGATAAACGAGAGACATATGGTTGTTGGCAAAATTTCTCATTGATTTTTGAAATAAAGTTTTCATTTTCGTGGCTTTCGTGCGTTTTTTTGCCAATTTTTAAGATGTTTTGAAGGGTGCGCTACATGAGCAGCAGACATATATTTCGTTTTTTGTAATGTTTGGAATGGAAAAGTTGTCTCTAAAGGTTTATTCCAATTGTAATTATTTTTATTATTATTTTTTTATTTGTTTTAATTCCTATTCGTGAACTTAAACAAGAAACAAAATGTTTAATTAATTATACCCGGCGTGGATTTCCATAATTAATTGTTTTATTGTTCCAGACTTGAAAAAAAAAAATAAAAAATATCTTAAATCATTCCAGACGTGGAATTTTATGAGACTTAAAATCTCAATTATTTTAGGCGCGGAATTTTTAGAAAAGAAAATTTTTAATTAGATCTGTCGTGAAATTTTTAAAAATGTTCAGACTAATTGTCTGACTGATTGATCTACAGACTGACTTAACGATTTATCAACGCTCAGACGAAACGGCTGAAGCTAGAATCTTGAAATTTTGGATGGGGTCACTCTTGGTCCGATGGGATCAGATAAGGCTGGGTTTTTGGAAATTGGTACTAGAACGGTACAAAAAGTATTAAAATGTACTAAATATGGTACCCGTTATACTTCGTAAGCAGTAGAGCTCGAACTAAAATTTGGAATGAGGGTCACTGATAGGGTTTTTGGAAATTCGCACTATAAGTGTACAAAAAGTATGAAAATGTACTACATTTGGTACCATTTCGTATCATGTGGACGCTAAGAACTAAAAGCCTGAAATTTGGATAAGAATCAAAGTTGAGGAGTAGAGTCTATGTAAGGAGGTAGTTTTGAAAGTGTATACTCATGTACACATGGAGTACTAAACGGTACTGAATTTAGTACAATTTGAATTTGGAGAAATGGATGGAGCAGGAATCCTGACATTTGAAATTCACGTTATTGGCGAGGTGTGGTATTGGGATGTGAAGAAAGTTTTCGAAATTTGTAAGAGATGTTCGAAATGGTATTAAATTTGTTACAATTTCGATTTGGGTGAACCGATAGCTGAAATTTTGAAATTTAGAAATAAGATCACTATTGCATTCTAGGAGTGAGAAATATGGGTAGTTTTGGAAATTCGTACCTATGTGTACTAAATTAGGAACAATTCAAATTTTGGGTAGACCAAGAGAATTGGAATCCGGAAATTTGGAAATAAGATTACTACGTCATTGTAGGGCTGAGGTATGTAGGTTGTTTTAAAAATTCGTACTAGTGTACTATATGGCACTAAATTTGGTACAACTCAAATTTTTGGTGAACCGTTGGAGATAAAATCCTGAAATTTGAAAATAAGATTTCTATTGGACTGTATGATGTAGGTAGTTATGAAAATTTGTACTTAAGTGTACTATATGGTAGTAAATTTGGTACAATTTGGATTTGGTAGCACCAATGGTATTCTGAAAATTAGAAATATTCTAAATATTTAAAATAAGATTACTGTCGGATTATGATATGTTAGTAGTGGGGGATATGCAGGAGTGGAATTCTAAAATTGGGAATTGGGATCTGTCGGAGTACTTTTGTGTACTAAATGTTTTAAAATGTTACTTAACTTCTAAAATGGTACCATTTGGTATTATGTGAACGGCTGAAAACTTGAAATTTTCTACAAGAATTAAGGTCGAAAAGTAAGTTTGATATATAAAGGTGGTTTTGGAAATATGTACTAAGTATGTGAACTTTACTACATGGTACTTAATTTGAAAAAAGTTTGGTTTAGGGTAAACTGATGGATCTGAAATTTTGAAAGGTTGTATTGTTGTCCCTATTGGTAACAGATTTGTAATAAAGAGGTGGTTTTGGAAATGTGTACTACAAGTTTACAAAAAGTACTAAGTCGTACTACATTTGGTACAATTTGGTATTACATGAAATCTGGTATTGACAGTCCTTGAGATCTAAAATTTGGTATTAGTGTCGCTGTTCGTGTTTAGCCTGGATATATGGATGTGGTTGCGGAAATGTGTACAATGATTGCACGAAAAGTACTAAATAGTACTAAAATTGGTATTGCACGAAGATACAAATTCTAAAGTTTAATATTTATATCACTTATGGTATCTGTGTTTGAGATTTAGCTGTGTTTTGGAAATATGCCCTATATTTGTATTTGTACGAAAAGTAGAAAATGTGTACTAAATTTGCAAGAAATGTACTAAATAGTAGTAAATTTTGTATTGGGCGAAGGGATAGATATTAAGTATTGAAATTTCTTATTTAGATTACTGATGGTATCAGGTTTTGATTAAGATTACTGATGGTATAAGTTTTTGAGATTAGGATTCTTAGAAAAGTACTAAATGGTACTAAATTTGGTACTGGGTGAAGGTATATTGATAAAATTCTGAAATATGATATTTTTATTACTAGAGGTATCTGGTTTTGATATTTGGCTGTGTTTTGGAGATGTGTCCTATATTTGTACGAAAAGTACTAAATGGTACAAATTTGATATTGAGATAACAAAATATGTATTAACAAATTATGTATTTCTAGTACTAAAAAGGCTTGACAAGAACAAAACCGACTAACACTTTTAAATTGTTTAACATATGTTTTAAATATTTAAATATTTTTTAATAACCATCATCGGCTTGAATTTTTTTGAAAATATTGATTATCACTAACGTGGATTTTTAAATAGGTTTTTCACAGCCTATCATCGTTTTCTTATACCCTACACCACAAGGTGGTCAGGGTATTATGTCTTTGTGCATTTGTTTGTAACAGGTAAAAGGAAACGAGATAGACCCATAGTTCCTTTTGATGATCTGCACAAATTCACATTCTGAGTCGATTTATGCATGTCCGTCCGTCCGTCTGTTCATGTATTTATTGTGCACCAAACGTGTAATATCAGCCCGAATAGTATGGAGTTTTGCACATACAACCAAATTAGGCCTGAAAATAAGTGTGCCAAATTTGTTCGAAATCAGATATAGCTATAGCTCCCATATATATTGTTTATCCGATTTGTTATTTTTATCCTCCGCAGCCGTATTATGCACTCTGTAACAACAATATTTGGGGAAATTTATAAAATACAGCTCTGAAATACATTTGCTAAATTTTATCGAGATCGGTTCAGATTTGGATATAGCTCGCATATATAACTTCGTCCGATTTACCTTTTATTGTGCATCAAAGGTCTAATATTTGCCCAAATGGGATGGAATTTAGCACTTACGACCGAATTGAATCTAGAAGCTTGTATGTCAAATTTGGTGAAGATCGGTTCAGATATATCTATAGCTCCCATATATACTGTTCATCCGATTTGTTATATTTCTTACCACAACCGTAATATGCACTCGGTAACAACTATATTCAGGAAAATCTATGAAATACAGCTCAGAAATATCGTTGCCAAATTTTATCAAGATCGATTCAGATATGGATATAGCTCTCATATATATCTTTATCCGATTTCAAATTAATTGTGCACCAAATGGGCAATACAAGTCCGAATTTAAGAGATACAAATGCTAAGGCATATTTAGTTATTTGAACTTTAAATTATAATTATAATCATAGCGTGTGTGATTGAATTCTCCCATTAAAACTTTTAATTGTTATGCGGAGCTCTACTAAATTAGCAAAGTGGCGTAGGGTATCATAAAGCCGAAATTAAGAGTTTCGTTACTGGTTTTTTAATATTTTTTATGTTCTGTCATTTAATTTTCAAATATGACCAATGTTTAATCCTACTGACTCTGTGTTGTAGGGTATATTCCATTGAACCATATAAACCGATTTTCACTTGCGTTCTGTTGTTTTTTTTTTTTCTTGTTATACCCTCCACCTTGGAAAGAGGGTATATTAACTTTGTCATTCCGTTTGTAACATCCTTAAATATTCGTCTTAGAGCCCATAAAGTATATATATTCATAATCAGCATAAAATTCTAAGTCGATTTAACAATGTCCGTCTGTCTGTCTGTCCGTCTGTCTGTCTGTCCGTCTGTTGAAATCACGATACAGCCCACATTATTTGACGTAGAGCGCCAAAATTTAGCAGAGCTATTTGCATTGTTTCTAGGATGGTTGGTATTGAAAATGAGAAATATCGGTCCACGTTCTGGTATAGTCCCCATATAACAGTACCTCCCGATATTCGGTATTTTGATTATTTATGCCACATTTTTTCACGGATTTGTCTGGAAATTGGTATTTGTAGGTCATAACGGGTCCCTGAGCGTGTGGCAAAACATTGCATGTATAGGTCCAAGTTGTTGTATAGCCCCCATATAAAGGTACCTCCCGATATTCGGTATTTTGATTATTTTTTCACGGAGTTGTCTGAAAATTGGTATTTGTAGGTCATAACGGGTCCCAGTTCGTGTGGCGAGACATTGCATGTATAGGTCCACGATTTGGTATAGCCCTTTTATAACGGTACCTCCCGATATTTGGCATTTTAATGGTTTTTGCCACATTTCTTCGCGGATTTGTCTAGAAATTGATATTTGTTGATCTTAATGGGTTCTAGCACTTTTGGCGAAACACTGTATGTATAGTTCCACGTTTTGTCCCAGCCCCATATAGCCGTATTTCCCGATATTCGGTATTTTGATGATTTTTGGCACATTTTCCCATGGAAATGTCTAAAAATTGGTATATGTGGCTCATAATGGGCTCTAATGTTTCCTTGACCCTAAGGTTGAGGGTATTAAAAGTTTGGCCAGCCGAACCTAAAGTGTTTTTTACTTGTTTCTAAAAATATTTTTTTATGTTCTGTGATTTCAATTTTCAAATATGACCAATGTTTAATCCTACTGACTCTGTGTTGTAGGGTATATCCCATTGAACCATATAAACCGATTTTCGCTTGCGTTCTGTTGTTTTTTCTTTTTTTTTGTTTGTTTTTCCTTCTGTCTTTAAAAAAAATAAGAAAAATCAAAAGACAAGGAAAATGTTTTTATTTACTTTTGCTGCCGAATATATACATACATACATACATACGAGTATATATGTATATGGGCAATGGATGGCTGACGATGATGACGACTTTGGCCTGATGGTGTGGAATAATGATGACGACGACGATGGTGTTGTTGTTGATGCCATCGCTGCCGCCACGGACAATGAGAATGCTGTGTGTGTGGGGATGTTGAGTGGGGTGATGTTGTTGGATAGGAGCTGACGATGCTGCTGATGCCAATGCTGTTGTGGTGGTCTATCTGATGATGGCACACACAAATGTTGCCTCTCACCGCTTTGCTGCTGTTGTGTGCATTTTCTTTATATCGGTTTGGCATGATCAGTAAATTCGGAAAAAATTGAGTTTCTTCATCTTCGGTGATCAATTGTGTTGAGATGTTTTTTTTTTTTCGTTTTTTTTTTTTTTTTAATTTTGTTTTAAATTTTCACTTGTCGTTTTGTGTTTTTCTTTGCCGTTTTTCTCTGCCCAGCAGCTGTAGAGTAGTAGTACGTCTCTGCTCTTTTAGTTATGAGCGAGCGACCGACCGACCGACCGCAGCCAAACGCTGCTGATACGCAACGTGACCATAATCAAGAGATTTAGTAAAATCAATGAATGCTAAAGGCAAAGATGAACGCGCGGCAAAATTGTGAAGAGCAAAAGTAGATTTGGAAAAAAAATTAAAATTTATATATATTGAAGAAGAAAAAAAGATTCACAAAAATAAGAAAAATATTGAAAAAATTAAATAAAAAATTTGAAAAAAATTAAAAAAAAATAATTTTAAAATTATTAAAAAAATGTGTTAATTTTATTTTGATTATTTTATTATTCCCATAAAATTTCAAGCAAATTATTATTTCCCTGGTGTTTATGTGTGTTTGTGTTTTTTTTTTTTTGCCCCGTACATAAATCTTGGCGGAGGAGAGAAATTTTATTTCAGAGTTTATAAATAAATAATAATAACAACAAATGAAAAAAATGTTGAAAAATCTTTGTGTTGAAAGTGAAATCTATTTCAAATTTATGTGAATATCGTGGAAATTGTGAGGCAAATCATCAAAAAGTTGTGACAAAACGAAAAAAGTTCTGCAAAAAAAAAAAAAATACTTGTCAACCAAACTAAAGCAGCAACAAAAAACACATCTACGCAAAATATTGTTCCCCAACCAATCTCGATTTACCCGTTGTGCCAACATTTCCATTTTCTCCCAGCCAAGCGCAAAAATTGTCCAATTTTGCTATCCCAGGAAATCTTAGTCATCTCTCGAGAGATTTTCCGTCGTGTTTGCTTTTCACGTTGTTTTATAAATTCTTTCAGTCGCTCAGTTCGGACTCGTTTCGTTTCATGTGACACAAGCAAATATTCCACCAACTGTTGGTTGTCAATATTCAGGAATTTTTGTTTTGTGTCCGCGTCATCTTCGGTTACGGTTTATGAGTGCGTGTTCGGAATTGTCATGTTTTTCTTTGCTTTCATTTTTTCCCGTTTTTTTTTTATTTTTTAATTTCCAATCAATTTTTTTTTTGATGTTGTTTTAACTCCGAAAATTTAGTTGAAAACGGTTTTATTTTTAAACTGCAGAAATTTAAATTGTAAACAACGAAGAGTTCATTGGCGTTCCAACCACAAAGGGGCCCATGATTATAGCTCATGCATGGAACGACGCACAAATAGTAACGACACTACAATCTATGGTGTTGCAGCCCAACAAACCGATATAACTCCATCGAACACAGACTCGAACACACCGTTGTACACACCGCCATTGGCCTCAACCTCAGCCCTAGCATCCACACTGGCACCCACGCCCCTATCCCTCTGTGCCGTTGAAGATATGGCGGCAGCGCCGTCGTCGTCATCTTCGTCGTATCCCCTGATGAGGGCCAACCCCGTCAATGCCTCATTTCCCCATGCCAGCGGTGGGGGTAGCATCAGCCTTAGCAGTGGCAGCAATAGCAGTCTCAGCTGCTGTGCCAGCAACAGCAGCAGTAAACAAAATCTAAACAACAGTTCATTAACACTGCCAGCATCGCCGGTGCCTTCAGCTGATTATGCCAGCAACAACAACAACACGAACACCACCACAACATCTATGGCATGTTTTTCTCCAGCCAGCGGTCCAACGAATTCAACAACATCTTCGTATCACACAGCAGCACATGCATTGCCGGCATTAATGACGTATAACAATAACAACAACAACATGTGCGGCAGTACCTGTTCCAATCCAAATAAACAATGTATTTTTAATTTAACCAATTCACCACCCATCTCACCGGCCATAACACCCGAACCACATCTCATGAAATCTTTATCGTTTTCAACGCCAATATCTTCCACTGCTGCACGTCCGAAAATTTGCCGTAATTCTAGCCGTTATAGTTTGGGTAATTACGCCGTTACACCTGCAGCGGCAGCCGCTGCATCTGTTACATCCAACTCGAATGGTTCACATGTACACACGCGGCGCAGCAGCCTCTGGCCCGAAGCCTTAATGTTGAATACTCGAAATTTAGCAACGAAGGAAAATGAAAAACGCTCATCAAATTTAGGGGTATGTAGAAATGGTGTTAATATGGTGTTAGATTTAAGTAACTGGATACGTGGGATGAATTATAAGCGTTTCGATATATTTTAATTATAAGAATTGTTCCGATGTATCAAATCGGAAAGTAGTGGTGTTTCATTGTAATAAACAACATAAAAACTTATTTGCTACTGAAAGGTAACAATACCAAAACAATATAAGATTTTGATCGTTCTGAATTAATATTTGATAGTTTTATAAAATATTAGTCCAGAATGGTCCCGTTCTAAAATTATAGAATTCGACTTTATGGAAATCCTTAAGGTGGATATATTTTTTTTTGTTAGTCCACTTGTAATTTTTATTAATAAAGGAAAGCCCATCGAAATAAAGATCAGGTGTTAATTTGTATCCAATATACAAATAGCATAAAATTCTATGTCCATTAAGTCATGTCCGTCCGTCTATGAAATAATTTAGACTTTCGGGCAGAATGAAGTAAGTCGATAAGCTTTTTCTCAGATGTATTTTTGGTCCGTAAAATTTTTGTGAATTTAGTATTAACTGAAAATGAGCTCTATATGTGGAAGTAACAGTAACCTTCAGTTTCAAGGTTTTATGAGCGTTTTAGTCGTAGTTTTAACCCGAATTAGCTGTAAATGGGCAGTTTGTGGCATATAACTGCAACTTCTGATATACGGTATTCTGAGGAGTTGTGTCAAATTGTCCGTCCGTCTGTTGTAACCAGGCTTTAGTCCAAACGACATGTGATTGAAGGCTACAATTTTGTAAAGAGTTTTCTTTTGTCTGCAGTAAGGTCAATTTCGAAGATGAGCCATATCGGTCAACGTTTTCATATAGCTCCCACATAATTGTACATCCCCATATTCCGTACGTTGACGATTTTAGCCCCACTTTCTAAAAAAAATACTTTGAAATTGGGTATATAGAGTTTTTAATGGGTTCTACCTCATGTGGCACAATACAATCTATATATGTCCAGGTTCTCGAAAACCTCCCAAATATCTTGATGATTTTAGTAACTTTCTAATGGAAATGTTTAAAATTGGGTTTTTAGATTTCATAATATTTTCTACCTTCTGTGACAGAACGTTGATCATACATGCTCACGTTTTTCTATAGTCCCCATATAGAGGTAAGTCCCTATATTGATAATGTTAGCCACATTTCCTTACGGTTTAAAATTCGGTATTTAGAGTTTATGATATGTTCTACCTCCTGTGGCAGAGCACGGCCATCATAGGTCCTAAAGCCCCATATAACTGTACCTTCTTATATTCGGTATTTTGGTTATTTTAGCCTCAGTTTCTAGCGGATTAGCTGAAAATTCGGTATTTATAGTTCATAATGGATTCCATTTCCTGTATATATACTTTCTCTATGTCCACGTTTTCGTATAGCCCCGATGTAAATGTACTTCCCAATATTCATATTTTCTAACGAAATTACTTTAAATTCAGTATTCCGTGACGGGTTCTTCGGCTTATACATAAAAATCTTTTATAATTCCCAATTAACGGAATTGTATCCAACTTTTTTACAGAATTGTTTGAAATTTGCATTAAATTTTCCTAATAAGAGAAGTGACGCACATCCTGGAGTTTCGGCATTTATAGACATATTTTTACATGAGTTACTTTTCAAATGGTGGAGCTTATAAAAAGTTCGGCCCAGCCGAACTGGACTTCTTTTTTAATTGTTAATTTTTTAATGTTGTATTTCGAGTTCGTAATGTGTATAACCTCAAATGAAGAAAAATTGTATATACAGTTTGAAATTTGGTACTGCAAATTCTTAAATATGTCTGCTCGAGACATATTTTCAAGAGCTTCACTTTGTAAATGGTGGAAGGTTTTGAAAGTTCGACCAAAAATAAGTTCATCGAGCTTAACTACTTTTTTACTATTTAGTACTGTTGTTGTTACTTCAAATCGGTCACATAGGTTAACATTTACCAACAGACTACCAAACATGTCCGACCTACTCAAAATTTCCAAATTTTTCACGATATTTCATATATTAACAATTTAAGCCACATTTTGTAAGGCAATTCCTTAAAATTGAAAATTTTGCAGTTCGTAATGGGCTCTACCGCCATTGACAGAGTATTGTCTATATATATCCAAATTTTCCAAACGCTCACATAGAACGTTATCTTCGGATACTTGTTCAAAATTCAATATTTTTATTTGGTAATGGGTTCTACTTTTCGTGGCAAAACAATGTCTGTATGTATCCACATTTTCCTACAGTTATTCAAATATATATTAAATTTGTTATTCCGTTTGTAACACCTCTGAATATTTGTCGTATACTCTAAAAAGCATATTGAGAGCTTGTACTGGGTTCTACCACTGGTAGGTGAACAACGTTTTACTATAGCACCCATATAACGGTATTTTTGGATATTAGGTTATTTGACGTATTTGATCTTTTCAAGGAATTTGTCTAAAATTTGGTATTGGTAGTTCGTAATGGGTTCTGGGGTTGAAGAACATTGTATTTATAGGACCAAACTTTCTTATAGCGCCAAGACGGTACCCAACAATATTCGGTGTTTTGGTAATTTTAGCTAATTTTTTCTTAATTTAGTATTTACAGTTTGTAATGGGTCGGATTATTGCAAATATATGTCAATGACTTCATATAGCTCCAATGTAATTGTACCTCCCGATATTCGGTATTTTTGGGATTACAGCCATATTTTCTAATAGAATTGTTTATAATTCGGTATTAAGAATTAGTGATAAGTTCCTAGCTACTGTGGCAGACGATTTTATATAGTGGTCCACGATTTTCTATAGGCCCCATACAGTGGTACCTCCTGATATTCAGTATTTTTGATTTATGCCACATTTTTTATCGGTTTCGTTTCAAATTTAGTATTAAGACTTTGTCACTGGTTCTGCTTCCGATGGCAGAACAATTTCTGTTTAGGAGCCCCGATTTGCTGTAGTCCCTATATTGCGGTACCCTCGAGTAACCGCTGTTTCAAAAATGTTTCCCCATTTTTATTTATTTTTTTTTTAAATTTGGTATTACGATTTTATAAAGCTTTCTACTTCTGGTGGCTGAACGTAGTCTGTATAGGTTTCCGTTTTACCTGCTGACATTCGTTATTTTTACCATTTAAGACGCATTTTCAATCGAATCTCTTTCAAAATTAGTATTTGTAGTTCATAATGGGTTTTTCAAAACTGTGTGAAAACATTGTCCATATTGGTTCAAGATTACCACGGTACATACCCATATTTAGTATTTTGTTGATGCTATCCACATTTTCCCATGGTGTCTTGAATTTCATATTTAAGACTCGCAATATAAAACAATCATTGTAGCAGAATATTGTTCCCGTTTTGGTATGGCCCCCATATATGGTTCTAGCCCATTTTATGTTTTTTAAAACGTTAACTGTATTCTTCAACCGACATCACGGGTATTTGCAGAATAGGTTTATTTAATAATTTTTTATACCCTCCACCATAGTATGGTGGAATTTTTTCAACAGGAATTTTTTCAAATTTGGTATTTAAAGATCGTAATGGATCTTTTCCGGTGACAGAAAATTGTCTGTGCAGGTTGACCTCTTCGTAAAGCCCACATATAACGGTACCTCCCGATATTCGGCATTTTAATGAAATTTATGGACATTTTTTACCAGAATTGTTTCAAATTTGGTATTTGAAGTTCGTAATGGATACTACAGCCTACGACAGAAAATTGTCTGTGCAGGTCCACGTCTTCGTATAGCCCCAATATGACGGTACCTCCCCATATTCGGTATTTTGATTTTATCGACATTATAACCGATCTTCGCATTTTAATATTGTTATGGCTTATGACAAATGTTACCTACGCAGGTTTATGTCGTCATATAGACCCTAATATAATAGCTACATTCGGTATTTTTAAAATTTTAACAGAAGTTTTAACGGATTTTATTGTATTCAAGGTTCGGCCCGGCCGAACTTACAGCTGTTTTACTTGTTTTACCTAACGGCGTATTCGAAACTCGGATCACAAAACTTTAATGTTTTTACTAGTAATTTTTATATCATTTAAAAAAAATGTCGAATTTTTTCCAATTTGCAATTTGAGGTTTTACTTAGTTTTGAAGATATGATCCCAAAAAATGTTCAATATTGGTTTCGAGTTTCAACAGATTTCAAAAGAAAACTTTGCAAAATGTTCATAGTTATCGGTTTGGAATATTTTTGACACATTCTCACTCCCGGTGAATGACTGGAGAAGATTATAAAAATTTCAGATTTGTCGCTCTAGCCTTGATAGGAGAACCACCTCCACATACTCCAGGATATGTAATATTGAAAATGGCCTATATCTGTATCAATTCCTTTTTTTAAGATTTTGTTCCCAAGGGTTCCCATTCTCGCGAAATATATTCAATATTTTTGGTGTAGCCACCATATGAAGGTACATACTTATTCTATATATGACAGTTGTTCAAAATTCGTTCAAAGACACCATTTGTAGAAATGCCTATAAACTATTAGAATCAAAACTAGACGCCTTTCCAAACATGCTTTCACAAATATTTGTGGGACAAACCAGAATCGAATCTTCAACGTATTGTGTTACACTACGCCACTATGTATTAAGGTTTGATACAAAATATTTTCGACATAGTTTTATGGTAACAAAATTAACATATAAATGACAATATTTGTATATCCTACATACCCATACACATACACACACACACACACACATAGAAAGTGTAACTTATTGAAATACAGGGAATTTGGTTAATGGTGTTTTGTCTGACATATGACGTAGAGGCCATTGCTGGGGCATAAAAGTAATTCACATGTCTCCAGAGGCATCCGAAACTGGCGCTCTCTAAGTGCGGGACATGAATGTGTGTAAGTACATACGTGAATGGCACACACCTACAAATTTGCACAGTACATGTACACATGTGTGTATGTACATTATTTATATGTCTTCAAAATACCCGCGTACATAGACAGGCACGCACTCACTTTTAACCACACAATGGAACAGACATAGCGACGCATAGACTAACCTATAGATTTATGGTTGGGAGTTTTATTTAATTTTATTCTCTCTTTTTTTTTTTTTTGCTATGTACTCGACGTACGTATATTTTTAAATATTTTCACTATTTTCTTCATTTGCTTTTCTCTTTTTATTTTTCTGTTTTTGTTTTGCCTTGCCTTTCTCCAATAAAAAATAAAAACAAAACAATGTCCAATGAAAGAAATTTTTTATGAAAAAGTACATGAATTGTATAAACACCAGCGTAAAGAAAACACGCACACGCTAAAATAGTGGGTCAAATATTGGAGGACTGGAAATGTTTTTGAAAGAGAAAGACTTATAACTTTCAAAAAAGGTCTGGTAGAAAAGCAAAGATTTGTTTACCTTTAACCCAGAATAATATTTTATCGTTTACTGCTAATTGTTGACCGTATACTTGTAATAACTTGGTATAGGCCCAAAAATTTGTCGCATAACCATTTTTATACCCTCCACCTTGGAAAGGAGGGTATATTAACTTTGTCATTCCGTTTGTAACATCTTTAATATTCGTCGTAGACCCCATAATGTATATATATTCATAATCAGCATAAAATTCTAAGTCGATTTAACGATGTCCATCTGTCTGTTGAAATCACGATACAGTCCACATTATTTGACGTAGAGCGCCAAAATTAAGCAGAGCAATTTCTATTGTGTCTAGGATGGTTGGTATTGAAAATGAGATATATCGGTCCACGTTCTGGTATAGTCCCCATATAACGGTACCTCCCAATATTCGGTATTTTGATGATTTATGCCAAATTTTTTTTTTCACGGATTTGTCGGAAAATTGGGATCTGTATGTATAGGTCCATGATTTGGTATAGCCCCCATATAACGGTACCTCCCGATATTCGGCATTTTAGCGGTTTTTTGCCACATTTCATGTAATGTTTTCTTTACCCTAAGGTGGAGGGTATTAAAAGTTAGGCCCGGTCGAACTTAATGTTTATTACTTGTTTACTTTGTCTCCATATGTTGTACTAACATTGTCATTACTTTAAAGGACGCAATTCCAGATATGTATTTCACATCAGAGATATATTCAAATAAAGATCTGTTTGAATGGCATAAGTTAGACATACATTTTCTAGAGGTGACCAGTATGTTTTCTAGAAGTGCCTTGATTTTGGAAGATTGTACTTTTGTGTTTACACCACAGTAGTCCTACTTGTACGGGAGGTGCGATAAAATTATTCCAAAGCAACCGATCGATCTAGGTTTTTGAACAGAGGACCATAGTTAGGAATAAGTAAGCCAATTGAAAAGTATTAGTGGGTTTTGCCGACAGATGTTTACCCTCTGCTCATTTTCGTTAATTTTAAAAATATTTCTACATGACTTATGATAATTCAAGGAAGATCGAAGATCTCCAATTCTTGTGGTAGAAGTACCAGAAGGAGGGGACCGACGTATCTCTCATTTACATTAGATCTTCACTTGACAGAAATATTGAGGTACACCACATTTGAGGAAAATCACAGAGTTGTTTCGAATTTTATAAGGGTTATAATTATTCAAACTTTTGAACGCTTTTGGGGAAGGTACCAGAAGGTGTGGACCAATAAATTTCATATTCACATCAGATCTGTGATTGGGAGAAGTTTATATATACCCTAAGTCTTAACCGAGAACAAACTGACTGACTGAGAATCAACGCCCAAACGAAACAGCTGAAATTTGAAATTTTGCTAGTCTTGGTGTGTAGCCGCGTGATATGTTTGGTGTTTTGGAAATTCGTACCAAATGGGTACAAAAAGTGGAAAAAAGGAATAATCTAGAATTCTGAAAATTTAGAATGAGAGTCACTAATGGAGTGCAGGACAGATGTACCAAAGGGTATTTGCAAATTCAAACTTTAACGATACGAAAAGTTCTAAAATGGTACTAAACTTCTAAAATGGTACCATTTGGTATTATGCCAAAGCAACTGATCGACGTAGTCTTTTGACCAAAGAATCGTAGTTAGGGATAAGTAAGCCAAATAAAAATATTAATCGGTTTAGCCGACAGGTGTATACCCTCTGCCCAGAAGTAGGGGACCGACGTATCTCACATTTACATTAGATCTTCACTTGACAAAAATATATAGAGGGGAAGGTACCAAAAGAAGTGGACCTATAAATTTCATATTCACATCAGATCTATGGTTGGGAGAAGTTTTTTTATACACCAAGTTTGAAAAGAACAAACTGACTGACTGAGAATCAACGCCCAGACAAAACGGATGAAGCTAGAAATTTGAAATTTTGCCAGTCCTGGTGCGTAGTCGTGTGATAATTCGTATTAAACGGGTACAAAAGGTAGAAAAAGGAATCATTTAAAATTCTGAAAATTTGGAATGAGAGTCACTAAGGGAGTGCATGATAGATGTACAAAGGGTATTTGCAAATTCAAACTTTAAGGATATGAAGAGTTCTGAAATGGTACTAAACTTCTAAAATGTTACCATTTGGTATTATGGTATTGATATGAGAATGAAGGTTGGAAAATAGTTGGTTTTGGAAATATGTATTTATTGTACGAACTGTACTAAATGGTACTAAATTTGGAATATTTGGTAAAGGTTGAACGGATGAAGCTTCAAATTTGAAATTTTGTATTGGAGTCCGTGTTTGTGGTAGGTTTTTGATAAAGAGATGGTTTTGGCAATGGGTACTACATGTGCAGGAAACGTACTAAATAGTACTATATTTGATACAACTTGGTATTGAGTGAACAGATAGGGCTTGAAATGTGAGATAAGCTTGAAAATATGAAGGTATACTATAATTGTGCACTATTAGTACTAAATTTGGTGATGGGTGAAGGAATAGAGCTTGAATTCCGAAAGATGGTATTGAGGGTTCTGTTTGTATCTGTGGTTGAGGATGAAGCTGGTTTTGGTTATGCCTAATATAATTGTGCAAATTGTACTACATTTGGTATTGGGTGAATTGAGATATGGAGGTGGTTTTGGAAATGTGTACTATAATTGTTCGAAGAGTTGGAAGTTGCACCAAATTTGGTTTTGGACAAAAGGATAGAGCTGGATTACCGAAATTTAATACTGAGGTGTCCGTTGGTATCTGGGATTGAGATACGGAGATGTTTTTGGAAATGTGTACTATAATTGTACGAAAAGTACTATACATTACCTAATTTGGTGTTGTGTGAAGGAATAGATCTGAAATCCTAACATTTGCTATAGATCCTCCTCTTGGTATCTATGGTTAAGATATGAAGCTGGTTTTGCAAACGCCTCCTATATTTGTACGAAAAAGTGTTAAATGGTACTGAACTTAGTATTAGGTGAAGGGATAGGGCTTGAATCATCAAATTCGATATCGATGTCATTTTTGGGGTCTGTGGTTAATATCTGAAGGTGGTTTTGGAAATGTGTACTACAATTGTTCGAAAAGTACTAAATGGTACTAAATTTGGTATTGGGGGAAGGGATAGGGCTGAAATCCTAAAATTTGATACTGAGGTCTTTGTAGGTATCTGGAACTGGTGGTTTCGGAAATGTGTACGCCAAATGTACGAAAAGTACTAAATGGTAGTAAATTTGGTAATGTTTGAAGGGATAGGGCTGGAATCCTCACATTTGATATGAAGGTCTCTGTTGGTATCTTGTGTTGAGATCTGTTGGAGTTTTTGGAAATGTACTAAATGGTACACCATTTGGTTCGCAGTTCGTGTCTACCATGGAGAAGTGTAGGTTGTTTTTACATGCGTACTAAAGGTTACTGAATTTGGTACTGGGTGACCTGATATTCTGAAATTTGATATGGTGACGTCCATGTTAAATTTCATATATTGATTTCTAAAGTATAGGTATGGAGGCGTTGAAATAGTTTTGGACCCAGTGCAATCGTCTTACTAATATCCTCCTCGGTGAACTTTAAAATTAAAGATTTTGAAAATTTCTTTTTGCGTAAAATTCAAAAATTGTAATATCATTTTTTCCGAAAAAGGAAAGAATATATAAAATTTTGAAAGTCAATTAATTGAGCACGGCATAGGAAGTTTCGATATTTTTTTTTTTGTCAAACTAAACAATTTGTACCGTTTGAGTGCTAAAAAGGCCTAAGTCAAGCTATTGGAACGAATCTAAGATTTTAAGGTGGACTTTGCGCTGACGAAGTAGTGGGCTCTGGCTAGTTAGAAAAATAATGATTCAAGATTGTGACTCTTTGTGCGGAAGGTAACAGAAAGAACGGACCGATATCGTCCATCTTCATACCAGATCTTGTATTGGTAGAAATATTGGTGTGTCAGAACTTTCAAGAGAATGTTATGAGCGTTTCAGTTACTCGAAATGTTAAGCCCTTTGTGAGGGAGGAACGAGAAGTAGTGTGCCCATATAGCCATATATACGCCAGATCTTCTTTTTGTATCTTCTAATTTATATATTTAAAATTTGAAGAGAATTTAAAGCTTATTTTTTATTTTGTCCCCTACGAGGGAGAGGTCCGATATCCTCCATCTTCAAACTAGAACAAGAGTGTTGACACAAATGTTGGGATATTTGAAATTTCTGGAGAATCGGAAGCTCATTTCGCATTTTATAAGGGTTTTGTTGTTCAAAATATTTATATTTATACCTATGTGAGTTAGGTACCAGAAGGAGGAGGTCAATATACATATTTACACCAGATCTTATGTTGGTAGAACTTTCGGTTGTACCAAGTTAGAAAAAGAGTCGGATGCATATTTCACGTTTTTTGAGTGTTGTGGTTATTCAAAATTTAAACCTGTTGTGGGAGAGGTATCAGAAGAAGTGCTTCGTTCTTCATATAGGAACCAGGTTGATAGTAACATTGGGTTGTACAAAATTTGAGGACAATGAGACTCTTATTTCACATTTTATAAGAAATACGATTATTGAAAATATTAAACCTTTGTGGGGGAGGTACTAGAAGGAGCAGTCGGATATTGTCCATTTTCACACAAATATTAGGACTTGCATAATTTGAATAAAATCAGATGATCCTTTCTCTTTTTTTGAGGTAAATTATTGTCTTTGATAATTTTGACCTTTGAGGGGAGGTACGTGAAAATGTAGGCCAATATTGCCCATCCCCAAACTCGATATAAATTTTTTAATAATATTACGATGTACCAAGTTTGGATCAAATCGGATACTTCATTCGAGAGTTCTCGTGCACACCAGCCAGACAGAAAAATGGACGAGATACGAGGAAAAAGTGGACCGATAATGCCCATTTCCGAACTCGATATAAATTTTATAATAATATTACGATTTACCAAGTTTGGATCAAATCGGAGAGTTTTCGTACGCACCAACCAGACAGACATATGGACGAACGGACGGACACCCCTCGATCAACTCCAAATGTCCTAAAACGTATTTGGTCCAAAGAGACCTAGGGTCCACGACCGTTATTTCGATGAGGCACGTTTTGGACGTATCAAATGATACATACCCTCTGTAGCCATATGGCTGAGGGTATAATTGCTGGAACTTGGTGTGACATCTAATAACTTGGCGGGCATGATAGAGCTACCTGATTTAACGTATTTTGCAGAGTTAGTTAGAATTAGCCTACGAAACTTCAAAAAAAAAAGACCTTTGGAACTTTGTTTTGAGATCAACGTCGAGCAGGGAGTTTTAATTTTTGGTGACCACATGATTGTCAATGTGTGGGCTTTTATGCCAATTTTGATTGCTGAGAGCACTCTTCAGGGGGGTTTCAGCCATGTTTTTTAGATCGTATTTTAGTTTTACAACATTCGTATGCAGTAATTTCCAAATTTTTAGGGCCTCTAAATAAACTGCAACTTGTTTGTATTTTTACAAATTTAATTATTTACATTAATGCAAAAATTTCTTGCCATAAAATTCCCATGAAAATTACACAGTATAGTAAAGTTTTCCCAAAACAATATTCACAGCACTTGAGCCCAACAAAAAAAAAAGCAAAAACAAAAACTAAAAAAGCAAACGTCAAAATTCAAAATTAGACAAATAAGCAACAAGAGTGAGTGAATAGTTGACCAGACGGGCGCTTCTATGTTCGTTCAATCAACCAGCCAGCCACCCAGCCAACCAGATATTTAGCCAACCATCCATCTATTTTGTGCCCCATTCCGCGTAAATCGTACGGTGCAAAAGGAGCACAACTGCGCCTCTGATCTGCACAGTAAATAGTGCGATGTCTTGTCTATTTTTAAAACTCATAAATAATTTTCATTTTTAAACATTTATTTTATGTTCGTTCGTTCGTTTGTTGGTTTGTTCGTTTGCTCGTATCTGTTCTATAAAAGCAATGAAATTTTGAATTGTTGCTTATTTTGGATATTCACCATGTTGATGGTGAGGGTGGCGATGATGATGCCAACAGCGCCGTCATCGTTTTCCCAAAAAAAAACTTTCTTTTTTCTCTTCTTCTTGTTTGCGAGTGAAGGAAAACGAATTACCCTATTGGTGGTGATTAATTTGCAAACATATTTTATGGCAGTCAAGTAGTGAATATTGTGCATTGTATTGGTCCGAACCGTATATAAGGTGTTAATTGAAAATAATTGAAAACGAAAACAGCATTGTTTTGAAAATCCATGCTATTGAGGGTGTTCAAAACATTTGATTTTATGATTAAATTAAATTTAAACGTTTCACTTAACGTTATAAATTGCATTGTTATTAATCAAATGAAAATGTTTAAAGATTTTGTGATGCTGCAAATTAGTTAATTAAAATGAATTAAAATCAATTGGAAAATTCTAAGGAAAGCAACGAAATTTCGCAACCGGAAATCAATGATTACCAATCCACGATGTTCGAAACATTGATGGAAAAAACAAAGCTGTTTTGAGATTTAAATTTAAAATTTATTTTTTTCTCTTTTTTAAACGTATCCATAGTATGTTCGTCATAATTATGGCGTAATACTTCCAGCTTATATTGAAATATATATTTACTAGCATGTGCATTCTACTTCATAAGCATCAAGTCGCCCTTACAATTTTAGATTCATTTCAACAGTTCGTATTAGACCTTTTTATACCCTCCACCATAGTATGGAGGGTATATTAAGTTTGTCATTCCGTTTGTGACACCTCGAAATACACATTTTAGACCCCACAAAGTATATATATTCTTGATCAGCATAAAATTCTATGTCGATTTAAATTTTGTATTTGAAGTTCATGATGGATACTACAGCCTAAGACAGAAAATTATGTGTGCAGGTCCACGTCTTCGTACAGCCCCCATATAATGGTACCTCCCGATATTCGGTATTTTTATGATTTTATGGGCATTTTTCACCACAATTGTTTCAAATTTGGTATTTGAAGTTCGTAATGGATACTACAGCCTGAGACAGAAAATTGTGTGTGCATATCCACTTCTTCGTATAACCCCCATATAACAGTATCTCCCGATATTCGGTATTTTGATGATTTTAGCGACAGTATTTACCGGAATATTTTCAAATTTCATATTTGAAGTTCGTAATGACAAAAATTTTTCGTTGTAGGTCCACGTTTTCATATAGCCCCTATATAACGGTACCTCCCACTGTTCGGTATTTTGATGATTTTAGCGACATTATTCATCGGTATTGTTTCAAATTTGATATTTGATGTTCCAAAGGTATAGTACAACCTAAGACAGAAAATTGTGTGTGCAGGTCCACGTCTTCGTATAGCCCCCCATATAGCAGTACCTCCCTATATTCGGTATTTTGATGATTTTAGCAACATTATTCACCAGAATTGGTATTTGAAGTTCGCAATAGATACTACAGCCTATGACAGAAAATTTTCTGTGCAGTTCCACGTCTTCGTATAGCCCCCATATAACGGTACCTCCCAATATTCAGTATTTTGATAATTTTAGCGACATTATTCACGGAAATTGTTTAAAATTTGGTATTTAAAGTTCGTAATGGGTACTACAGCTTATGACAAAAAATTTCGTAAGCAGGTCCACGTATTCGCATATTCTCCATATAACAGTTTTCACTTAAGTTGTAGTTTCCAGAAGTTTTTTGAAATTTTCAAGTTCCTTCCAAATGGTAGAGGGCATTAAAAGTTCAACCCGGCCGAACGTAGCTGCTTTTTTACTTGCTAGTACTTAAAATGCACAATTTATCAAACTTCAGGAGCTCCTTCCAATCACTGAACGGCAAATTTAGTACCATTAAGCACTTTTCGATAGTGCGCATTTTCAAAACAAACTCTATAACTCAGCCTCAGATACTATCAGTGACGTTAGTATCAAATTTCAGAATGTCAGCTCTTTAAACTCCCCCATTATAAAATTTGGTACCATTTAGTTCAATTATAGTACGAATACCCAAAATCAGCTCCTTCTCTCAACTACAAACACTAACAGTGACATCCATATCAAATTTCAGGATTTCGGCTCTATATCTTCATCCAATATCGAATTTAGTACTTTTAAGACATCTCGAGCAATTATAGCGCCTATTTAAAAAAATCCATATCTCAACCTCTGATACCAACAGTGCCGATAATATGACAAATCTTAGGATTTCAGCTCTTAAAATTCCCGCATTAATAAATTTAGTACAAATTAGGGCAATTACAGTACGCAAATCCAAACAAAAATCTATTTCTCTCAAACACAGAGACCAAAGTAGATGTTGCATCTACTTAAAATTTCTAGAATCCAGCCTTTACCTAATACCATATCTAGTTCCATATAGTACTTTTTGTATAAAAATAGAACGCATTTGCAAAACCACCTATATATCTCAATTCCAGATACCTACAGAGTCCTTATTTTCAAATTCAACGATTCCAGGCCTAACCCTTTACCCAATACCAAATCTAATACCATTTAGTACTATTCGTAAAATGTAAGTACTTATTTGCAAAACCGTTGTATATCTCAATCCTAAACATCAAAAGTTATCTCAATATAAAATTTTACGGTTTAAGCATTACCCAATACCAAATTTAGTACCATTTAGTCCTTTTCTTACAATTATAGTACACATTTCCAAAATTATTGTCATATCTCAACCTCAGATACCAACAGTGACGATAATATTAAAATTCAGGATTTTAGATCTATTCTTTCACACAATGACAAATTTAGTACTATTTAGTACTAAAGTCTGCCATTGCCGAATTTAATACCATTTAGTGCAATTATAGTACGCATATCAAAATCAGCTCCATCTCTCAAACATCTGGGCTCCTTTTTTCAACCACAGACACCAAAAGTGACATCCATATCCAAATTTAGTACTTTTCGTACAATTAAAGTACGCATTACCAAAACAACATCCGTATCTAAATTCCAGATGCCACCAGAAACCTCAATATCAAATTGGAGGACTTCAGCTCTTTCGCTTCATCCAATACCAAATTTAGTACCATTTAGTATTTCCGTAGAAATAAAGGACGCATTTTCAAATCACCTCCATCCCTCAATTCCAGATACCAATACAGAACCTCCATGTCAATTTTGAGGAATACAGCAATACCAAATTTAGTACCATTGAGTACTTTTCGTAAAAATAAAGGACGTATTTCCACATCACCTCAATTCCAGATACCAACAGAGGCCTCAATATCAAATTTGAGGATTTCAGCTCTATTCCTTCACCCACTACCAAATTAAGTACTATTTAGTGTTTCTCGAAAAAAATTGGGTACTCCTTTGCAGAACCGTTTCATATCTCAATCCTAGACACCACCGGTTATGGCAGTATTAAATTTCACGATTTTAGCTCTACCCGTTTACCTAATAACAAATTTAGTACTTTTCAGTACTTTTGGAACAATTATAGTACATATTTGAAACACCACCTCTCAATGAGACAACTGAGACATAAATATAAAATTGGAGGATTCCACTTCTATCCCTTCACCGAATACCAAATTTAGTACTACTTGCTACTTTTCGTACAAATATAGTACACATTCCCAAAACCACAATCAAATTTCGAACGCAGATACCATTAGTAATCTAAGTATCAAAGATCAGAATTTTATCTCTATCCTTTCATGTAATACCAAATGAAACCGTTACTCGCTGCCCGAATGTCGCTCTCCGGTATTTTGGTCCATTCCCGGCGAAGCGCTTGCTTGAGTTGATCGACACTTTGGTATTTTTAGTGCCAACCTTACTTTCCAAAATACTCCAGACACAATAGTCCAACGGATTGGTATCCAAAAATGTTGGTGGCCATTGTGTGCTGGAAATGAAGCTAGGAACCTCATTTTGGTGATAGTGCTGAGTCCTGTTGGAATGTCCAAGGTTTGCGTGCCAAGGCTTTAAAAGACCCTCCAAACTATGTTCGCGATAATATTCGGCATTTATTCTGATGCTACTGTCGATTAATAAGAGCGGAGAGCGACCATCGGCTGTTATGGAGGCCCACACCATCACCATGGCCGGCGCTTGAGTTCTGGTGGGTGGTCAACCGAAGCTGCACATTTTCAGTTGACCTCCTTGGCAAGTAAACACGATCATTTTTTTTTTGTTTACAAACTGCTGGACAACGAATTTTTTCTCATCGGAGAAAACCAAATTCGGCAGTTCACCACTTTCGGTCAAGCGAAGCAATTCTTTAGCTATTTTGAGTCTATGTTCTTTCTGTTGCGGTGTAAGTTCTTGCACTTTTTGGAATTTCAATGGCTTTACCCCCGCCCCGTTTTTCAATATTTGCCGAATGGAATATTGCGATATATTCTGTTAATGAGCCATTTTTCGGCCAATGCGACGCTGGTTTCGATGAAGTCGCTTCATTACTTTTCGAACCATTTCTGCTGATGTTGCTGTTTTCATCCTCCAACTTCCTTGACGTCGGGCTACGCTACCAGTGTCACTGTAACGAGCAATGGTATTCACATTTTAATTCTGGAGTGCTCTAACGATAGCCACTTGTGGTTTTCCAGCCAAATATAAAGAAATCACACTATCACGCTTGAATTCCATCACGAATAACTTTTTTTCTGAAAAATTCTAACCAAAATGCTTTTGTATGCTTGTAAACAATATAATGAGCTGTCACTGGAATAATTTAAACAGCTGTCGTACGAGTGGCTTAGAAATGACAGCAGTCTAAAGTTGGTTGCTGTTTTTTTTTTATCTCACCCTGTATATCAATACTACTACCCAAACTAAATTTTAATACCAAATTCCAAGATTTTAGCTGTATCCGTTCCAAAAGTACTAAAAGTGCTTTTTAGTAATTTTAATACAATCCTGGTCTGAATTTGGAAAAATCCAGCCCTATTATAGTCCTACCCACCAACGTTGACCCACATGCAAAATTTTAAGATTATAGCTTCAGACATTCCGCCTGGGCATTGATGAATCCCTGAGTCACTCATATTTTGCTCCTTTATATATACATATGTATATGTAGTAGTATTCGAAACATTGATGGCAGAAACGCAGCAGCTGCTCAAAGCGGCTTTGCAAAAAATACTAAAAGTGCTTTTTAGTAATTTTAATACAATCCTGGTCTGAATTTGGAAAAATCCAGCCCTATTATAGTCCTACACCCCAACGTTGACAAACATCCAACATTTTACGATTACAGCTTCAGCCATTTCGCCTGGCACTGATGAATCCTCTAGTCACTCATTTTTTGCTCCTTTATATATACATATGTATATGTAGTAATGTTTGAAACATTGATGTCTGAATCGTTGCAGCTGCTCAAAACAGTTTTTCAAATTTAAGTTCAATTCTCTTTAGGGATTAGCTTTAATCTTTAATTCTACTTTTCAAAAAAAACATCCTTATAAAGTTTGTCATAACTGTGAACGTTTTTCATTAATCTCATTTTGAAATAGATATTTATTAAAAGAACCCCCATCCCTCTCCTCACGAGAAATATGTACATAAGAGTTCGAAGATAATATTAATTCATCTTGAAAATTTTCATTTCGCACTTCCATCACTCTTATTTCAATTGGAGGTAGATCAATATTTAATAGTTATTTTATTTTTTTTTTTTTTGATATTTGTTCTCATTTCTTGCGTCGACGTTGAGAACACCTTCTTTTGGGTGCGACAACAGCAGCAACAACAACAACCCCACTGAAGCAGTATATAAATATCAAATATTTATACACTACCTAATTCTGCAGTTGGAAAAACAATTATTTAGAACTTGTTACAAACAAATGTCACGTCTAGTTAGAAATTGTTCTTTTCCTTTCGTTCGTTCGTTTAACGCCCACCAAAAACACATGGCAAAAGTGTTAAGACCTAGAGTTAAAGTACACAAGGATAGAGGAGATAGAAAAGGATAATACTTTCACAATTACAACTTTGGTCTGGACACTAAATTAAATTAAAAGAAATAAGCAAGTCTGGAGTCGAACGGGGCTGCTGTTGTAGGCGACCATAAAGACTTGCTACAGTTCGCCTAAAGAGACTCAATTAAAGGTCTTAATAAAGAATACCCATTAGAGGTTCTTAGCTACATTTAGAGGGTGATTTTTATGAAACATGGGAAAGTTTCAAAAAACAAAACAAAAATAAAAAGAAAATCGGAAAATGTTTGAAATCTTTATTTGATAGTAGAAAATACTGACTGATCGACCTAGAATCAACGCTCAGACGAAACTGTTACGATTAGAACTTTAAAAGTTTGCGCGAGGGTCAATCTGTTTGCATAGGAGTGTTATAAGGAATTCTCAGATATTTTGGAAATTAGTACTAAAAGAATACGAAAAATCCTAAAATGTACTAAAAATCGAATACTTTGAATTGGACAAACGGAATAAGGTAGAACTCTGAAATTTGGAATAATAATCACTGATGGAGATTTGGATAGACGTATCTAAGGCTTTTTAGAAATTCGAAGTTTAAGGTTACGAAAAGTTCTAAAATGGTATTGAACTTCTAAAAATAGTGCCATGTGGTATTATGAGAACGTACAAAACTCAACACTTTGGTATGAGAATCAAGGTTGGATTGTAAGTTTGATATATGAAGGTGGTATTGAAAATGTGTAACAGGTGTGTGAACTGTACTAAATGGTACTAAATTTGAAAAAATGTGGTTAGGGTGAACGTATTAAGCTGAAATTCCGAATTTTTTCATTGGGATCCCTGTTGGTAAAAAAGGTGGTTTCCGAAATGTGTACTATAACTGTACGAACAATACTAAATCGTACCATATTTGGTATTGGGTGAACAGATAGTGTTTGAGTTCTGAAATTTGGAATTAGGATCGCTGTTCATGTATACACCAAATATGGAGGAGGTTTCGGAAATGTGTACTATAATTGTTCCAAAAGTATTTAGAGGTACTAAAATGAGTAATGCATGAAGTTATAAAGCTGGAATCCTGAAATTTGTTATTGAGGTCTCTATTAGTATCTGTGACGGAGATAGGGAGATATTTTTCAAAATTTTTACGAAAAGTACAAAATTCTTCATTGGTTGAAGGGATAGGGCTGGAATCCTCAAATGTAATATTGAGCTCTCTGTTGGTATCTGGGATGGAGATATGAACGTGGTTTTGGAAACGTATGCTATAATTGTTCGAAAAGCACTAAGTGGTCTAAATTTCTCAAACTTCTCAAATTTAATATTCTGGAATCTGGAATTGAGATATAGAGTTGTTGATATTAGGTCAGAAAAGCAAAACTCCAAAAGGGGTTTCAATTCCGAGATTAAATTTTATTTGTATGTTACCTTATAATATATAATTATAGCCTACTATAATTATATATTTATAAGGTAACATCTTTTTATTATAGTTACTCGAAATATCTTCTTTCGGAAGGGGATTTACCGCCGAAAAAAACCTAAATACAAAATTTTATTCACTTCGATCGAAAAATATGGTCAAGTCCCAAGAAGTAGTTCTTTAAACAAGGAATTTAACTTTGGCTCGTGTTGTTACACCCACCGACTCGTCTATAACACCAGCTCGTCCACATAAATCGCCCTTCAGCTCTTTCTTTTGGTCTCATATCTAAATACGTCATTTAGCTCGTATCTGTAGACTCACCTTGTCTGCGCAAAGTCACTTTCACGTGGTCTCGGTAAAGTGTAAGGTTAACTTTCAGCATGTCGGTATAGTCGCCCGTCTACTAATTTTTAACGGTTATGAGGCACCTCGTCTATCAAGACACCCCGTATCTCGTCCATTAGGATTTCCAGTAACTCGTCTATAACGGATCGTATCACTAAGACCCCTTTCAGAACTTTTTATAAGTTTTTTTTTTCTCTTCATAAGTAACGAGGCCTTTCTCCCTTATACAAGGTGAGATAAAAACTGCAACAAAGTCAAACACCATAATTTTATTTATTTTTTTAATTTTATTGAATGAAACAAAGAATGTCGGAAATAGCATCAAATTTTAGAAAATGTTTAGATTTGTTCGAATTGGTCACCTTTGGCACGAATTATGGTCTTCAAACGGCCAATGAAACCGGCACACGCTACCCAAATGTTGCTCTGCGGTATTTTGGCCCATTCCCGGCGAAACGCTTGCTTGAGATGATCGAAACTTTGGTATTTTTTAGTGCCAACCTTGCTTTCCTACATATTCCATATACATTGGTCCAACGGATTGGTATCCGGAGATTTGGTGGCCATTGTGCGCTGGAAATGAAGCGAGGATATTAATTTTGTAACCATTCGTTGGTGGTGCGTGCTGAGTGCGTTGGTGCTGAGTCCTGTTGGAATGTCCAAGGTCTGCGGCGAAAATGTTTGCGAGCCCAAGGCTTTAATACACCCTCCAAAATATTTTCGCGATAATATTCGGCATTTATTCTGATGCCACGGTCGATTAATACGAGCGAAGAGCGACCATCAGCTGTTATGGCCCCCACACCATCACCATGGCCGTCGCTTGAGTTCTGGTGGCCAACGGAAGGTGCACATTTTCAGCTGACCTCTTTGGCAAGTAAACACGATCATTTTGTTTGTCTACAAACTGCTGGACAACTAATGTTTTCTCATCGGAGAAAATCAAATTCGGCAGTTCGGCCAAGCGATGCTTCTCTTTAGTTATTTAGATTTTTTTATTTTTCAGTGTAATTTTTTGCCCTTTTTGGAATTTTAATGGCTTTACCTCGAGCTCATTTTTCAATATTTGCCGAATGGAATATTGCGATATGTACAGCTCAAGAGCCATTTTTTTCGGCCACTGGGACGCTTGTTTCGATCAAGTCGTTTTTTTACTTTTTGCACCATTTCTGCTGATGCTGCTGTTTTCTTCCGTCCACTTCCTTGACGTCGGGCTACGCTACCAGTATCACGGTAACGGACGATGGTATGAAATACAAAAGATTTATTTACATTTAAATGCTGGAGTGCTCTAACGATAGCCACTTGTGGTTTTCCAGTCAATGATAAAAAAATCACACTATCACGCTTGAATTCCATCACGCATAATTTTTTCTGGAAAATTCTCACCAAAATGCTTCTGTTCGCTTGTAAACAATATAATGAGCTGTCACTGTAATAATTTTAACAGCTGTCGGACGAGTGGCTTAGAAATAACAGCAGTCTGATGTTGGTTGCAGGTTTTTCTTTCGGAAGGGTTTTTATCCCCGTAACAAAGCAAAATACCAAATTTCAGCTACATCGATCGAAAAATATGATCCAGCCCTAGAAATAACTAAAATCATAGGTTTTATTTAAACAATGGATATAACTTCCGCCAGTCTGCAAAGATGGCCACCGGATCATCTATACAAACTGGCGGCAGGTCGTCTGTATAAAGTCATATACTTGCTCGTATGTGGTAATTCGCACCCTGGCTCGTTTATAATAGCAGCACATCTGCATAAAGTCGCTATTCAGCCATTGTCAACGACCTTCATCTGTGTAAGGTTAATTTTCAGAATGCCGGTGTAAAATCGTCCGTCAATTAGTCTTAAACGGCGTAGAGGCACCTCGTTTATCAAGACGCCCCCTATCTCTTCCATTACGACTCCCTGCAACTTGTCTCTAACGAATCGTATCTCTAAGACCCCTTTCAGCACTTTTCATAAGTTTTTTTCTCTTCATAAGTCCGTCTCTCCTAACGAGGCCTTTCTCTTTTCTACTTTGCCTTGAATGTAACAAACACCTCCCCGGCCACAAGTGACCCAACACCACCTGTGTAGGGTATTAACACAAGGATACAATGAGTTGCCCAAAACGCACACACACAAACACGCGCGCAGACCAAAAGGAGGCCGGTAAACTTAACTTGGCAAACAGGCGTTAATGTCAACACGACATTTGTGTGTTTTCCCTTTTTGTGTCGTTTTTGGACTTTTGTCAATATTTATTTTGTTAAAAGACACTTCGAAACAGAAAGAAGTACACGAAATGAAACCAGGTTACAATGGATTTAAGTTTCAATGACAACATAACAAAGTAGTAATTTATTGATTTTGGCCATCGGTCGCCGTGGCCGTCGTCGTCAACCTCAAGCAATTGCAAATGATTGATTGGAGGCCTCCGAGGCAGAGGTGGTGGGTAACTCTTTTATTTAAAATAACTGGAGTAATGCTATTTCTATGGCTGGCCATAGGTATTTTGAAAGGAGACAAGAAATTCTGGGTGGAGTATTTTTATATGAAAATGAAAATTATGAAAATATTCTCCTTTCAGTAGCATGTTCCTAGAATTTTTCTTTCATTTCAAAATTGGGGATTTCATAACGATTATGGAAAATTGAAAACAATTGTAATATTCCCTCTACATTTCCCCCTACCCTCTCCAATTGTTTGCCGTCGACTGTCATTGTCATTGTTTACAATTTGTCATTTTGGTGTTGTTGTGACACCCACCGGCCATTATTAAGTTAATAATTGATGTTTAAGTGAATTTCTCTACTTATATATTTATTTATGTACATACACCTAGATATCCAAAAACATACATACAAACCTATATACTATATAATAACTACATATATAATTAATGGCAATGATGATGAACGCAAGCGTTAATGGGGCCCTGGGCGTTAATTTTTTTTTTGTTCACTGTTTGTTTTTTTGTTTTTGCTTTTTGCATCAGCCATCGTTGTCCTGTAATCCTTAAACACGCATTTACGAGCTGGCAACTTGGACGAATTGCTACAATAGCTGTTGGGCGACAATGCAAAATGAATTGTTTTCGAACATTTTACATGAGTTAATTAACACGGAACTTGTTCTCTTTTCTCGATTTTTTTTTTCTTTTTTTCATTACAAAATTTCATTTTTTTCCGTTTTGTATTGTTTGTATCCTTTTCTGCTTATGCCCGCCTGAAGGTTATCGGATGTTGACCGATATTGTTTAAATAGTGAATAAAAAATTAATTATGACTTCCTTTTGTTATTTAATAAAATAATATTTATTTTATTAGTCATTATTGCTGCCGTCGGCACGTTTTATAAATACAAATACTTGTCGTGTGGCTGTGTACGACAAAAGGGAATTTAATGCGGTCGAATTTGAGGTGACTGAAAGAATGTTGATTGATAAGGATTTTGGAGAATAATTTTAAAGGTCGCCATATTTTGCTTAGTTGGATGTGAAAGACAGCCATAGTGGTCCAAATTGTTTTACTTACAACGTAGCTTTTTTCGAAATCTCAATAGAAAAAACCGTCCCTGCAGAAAATTACGAAGCGTCTGTAATATCAGAATATGAAAAAATGCTGCAGATTTTGAATTATAAATATCGCCACATGTCTTTTTATACCCTCCACCATAGATAGTATGGAGGGTATATTAAGTTCGTCATTCCGTTTGTAACTCATCAAAATAATCATTTTAGACCCAACAAAGTATATATATTCTTGATCAGAGTAAAATTCTAAGACGATTTAGCCCTGTCCGTCCGTCTGTTGTAATCACGCTACAGTCTAAACGAATCAAGATAGGAAGCTAAAATTTCGCACAGATCTCTCTTTTGTCTGCAGGCAGGTCAAGTTCGAAGATGGGCTATATCGGTCCACGATATCCTATAGCCCCCATATAACGGTAACCTCCGATATTCGGTATTTTGAAGATGTTAGTCACATTTTTCAATGGAATTGTCTGAAAATTCACACAAGTAGTTCCTTGTGAATACTTTACTCCCTGAGAGAGAATTGTCTATATAGGTCCACGATATCGTATATCCCCCATATAACGGTACCCCCGATATTCGGTATTTTGATAACTTTACCCACATTTTTCAACGGAAGTGTCTGAAATTCCACAAAAGGAGTCCCTTGTGAGCATTCTACCATCTGAAAAAGAATTGTCTATATAGATCCACGATATCGTATATCCCCCTATAGATGTACCCCCCGATATTCGGTGTTTTGATGATGTTAGCCACATTTTTCAACGGAATTGTCCGAAAATCCATACAAGGAGTTCCTTATGGGTACTTTATACCTCGGAAGAGAATTATCTATATCGGTCCACGATATCGTATATCCCCCATATAACGGTACCCCCGATATTCGGTGTTTTGAATATTTTTCAACGGAATTATCTAAAAATCCACACAAGAAGTTCCTTGTGAGTTCTTTACATCCAGACATAGATTTGTCTTAATAGGTCCACAATATCATATATACCCCCATATATAGGCACCTTCCTATATTATATATTGTAAAGATATAAAAAAAAATGGATTTTATTTTTTTTTAAATTTTCTAATTCGTTCCAAATGGTGGAGGATATTCAAAGTTCTGCGCGACCACACTTACTGCTTTTTTACTTGTTATACCCTCAGTCATAACATACTTCAACGAAATATCGGCTTAAGACCCTAGGTATCTTTGGACCAAATCCATTTCAGAACATTTGGAGTCGATCTAAGGGTGTCTGTCCGTCCGTCCGCCCATCTGGCTGGTGCGTGGTTAGTGCTGGCGTCCCTTCTGGTACCTTCCTCCACAAAAGGTCAACATTTTCATAGAAAATAATAGAACAATAAGAATCGTACAATTTTGTTCAAATTTAGAAAATCCAAATATTAAAATTAGCGCTACGTCAAGCCCCTTCCTCCTCCACAAATGGTCAAACTTTTGAATAAAAACAACTAAAGAAGCTGTAAGTTCGGCCGGGCCAAAATTTGAATACCCTCGTTCGGAAACGAATTCGTCAATTAAAAAAAAAACCTTAAAAAATTAAAAATACCGAATGTTGCCGTTATATTAGGGTCTATACGACGACGTGGACCTGCATAGGCAACTTTTGTTATAAGCTATTAATATATTCTAAAATGTAATGTAGCTAAAATCATCAAAATACCATGGGGGTTATAAAACGTGGACCTGCACAGACAATTTTCTGGCATAGGCTGTAGTATCCATTATTAGCTTCAACTGCCAAATTTAAAATAGTTCCGGTAAATAATGTCGCTAATATCATGAAAATACCGAATATCGGGGGTACCGTTATATGGGGGCCTATACGAAGACGTGAACCTGCACAGACAATTTTCTGTCTTAAGATGTAGTATCCATTACGAACTTCAAATACCAAATTTGAAACAATTCCTTTAAATAATGTCGCAAAAATCATCAAAATACCGCATATCGGGGGGTACCGTTATATGGGGGCTATACGAAGACATAGACCTACATGGCCCATTTTCTGTCTTAAACGGTAGTATCTATTACGAACTTTAAATACAAATTTTGAAACAATTCCGGTAAATAATGTCGTAAAAATCATCAAAATACCGCATATTGGGGGGTACCGTTATATGGGGGCTATATAAGGATTCTTGGAATCCTGAACTTTGGAATTATTTTTGTGGAAATAAATACTACAATAGTACAATATTAATAATTGCTTCAAAATTTAGTATTGATTGTGCGGATAGAGTAAGCTATCCGAATTTTGGTGTCGGTGTCAGAATTGGATTGTACGGCAGAGATATTAAGTGTTTTCGGGAATTAATTTTTAAGTGAACGAATAGTACCAAGTGGTACTAAATTTGGTGTGACTGCCTGATTCATCGAAACGAATGAAGCTGGAATCTTGAAATTGTGCATGAGGTGGATCGGAATAAAGTTAGTTTTTGTTTTAGGGTTACACATAAATTCACTTCATATTAATCCTTTTTTCCGCATAGGAAGTAATGGGGTATTTGCTAGTATTTTAATATTTTTCTTAACCAAAAGATTTGATGTGAATATGAAATTTATCGGCCACAAAAGTTCAACATTTTGATATTTTGGGTAAATTTGGAAATAAATATTCGGTTTGCTTTAAATTTTGCTAATCCCAATATTTTAATCAGTATTAAATGATGTGGAATATTTCGGTACGCTTAATATGATACCTCAAATTTTACAAAAATTACCACATTCCACATTTTTAGCCTAAAATTCTCTTGTCCCCATAACTTTCCCATTGAGTAAAATTTTCTTTTTTCCCCCATTTTATTTTTTTGATTGAAGTAAATTCAACCTTAAAAAAGTTAAACGTTCTTCTCCCATTGAATATAGATCATATTTTTTCCTAGGAAATATATGGAGGATTTCCATACGCTGCAATTACAGTTCAATATCATGCAAATTTTTTTCGTTCGTTCGTTTTGGCAGTTTTCCTTCCCACCATTGGATTTTTGGCAGCCTTTAACGTTATGCCAAAACGTTGAGCGATTGGAATGCAATCAACATCAAATTGCACATTTGCAATATTTAATTTGAAATTTGTTTATTTGATATCAATTGCAATGGTTGGATCCGTTTCTGTCGTTACGAACAAGAGGATGACAAATCAAATCGGCTTAGAAGAATAGAAATTGAGTGGAAAATCAATGGAAATGCTCCCATATGTTAACGACATAAAATTCTCAGTATGTAAATTTAGAAGAACGACTCATGGTTGGTGAGGGGGGAGAAAGAGGGGTAAAGGGATATCCTTCAGTGCAATAAAAACAAGTTGTCATCACTTATTGTTTAAATTAGGCTCAAGAGACTTCAGTCTTTGTCGAAGTTGAAAAAGTCATGAAACACATACACACGCACACACAGATGCCCTGCAATATACGTATTTCCTTAATGTTTATATTTACCCATGTACTTATGTTCACTTTTTTGTTGGAGTACCACAACTGTAGGGATATTTAGAGAGGGGAGAGAGAAATATTTATGTAATCACATAAGGACCTCTAGGCCATTAAACGAAAGACTCCTTTTCGCTACCGTTTTTTCCTAAATGCCATGAAAAGTAAACAAACAAAGGCCTAGACTATTTGACGATTTTTATAAAATGTGTGTTTGTGTGTGTCTGCATGTCTACGCTGGCGAGGGTATTTATGAAATTCTCATTAAAAAAAGGGGAAGTGAAAATATACATACACTGGTGGCCAAAACTAAAGCAACTGAAATTACAAGGAGAATGAATGCCCTGTAACTTTTTCAAAAATTAAGAAAATGAGAAAGTTTTTCTTGTTTTACATTAGGTACATTATTTTTATTATTTTTTACTTTTTAAAAACCTAAAACATAAAACCAAAATTCATTTTTATATAAAAAATAATGTTTGGTAAAGTCAATTAACCCGCATTTGGCTTGGACAAAACAAAAGCAACTCTGTTGTACATTCATATAACCGCTGCGATTTCAGTTTTTTTTACTGTGATATTTATCGCTTTTTGCTTCCTTCGACAATTTCGCTTGTCATAAATCCTTTTTGAGAAGTTTTTTACAACAGTTTGTGTTTTTCTTTTCGTTTTTTAAGTACTGCCCAAAAAAAATTTAAAAATGGCTAGAAGCAAATACAGTACCTGAATAAAACAGCAAATTAACAGTGACTATCAAAACAACATATCACAGAAAATGATTTCTGAGAAATATTTCACAAATATTTATGTGATTTCATAATTATGTCTGTATACTAAGCCGGTTTTTTGAAACTGGATTAGTAGTAACAGTCCATAACGGATGAAGGCCGTGAAGAACTTCAGCCCGTACTGATCCACAAATTGTGAGAGAAATAAAAAAACAACTATTTAAGAGTCCAACTGGATTGGTGAGAGAGCAATCATTGGATATAAGCTCGAGATCAGTGCGTAGACGAGTAGTGGCAGCTAGTCTGCATGCCCGTAAGACATCAAAAAAAAATTTATTTCTGAAAAAATCAAAAAGGCTTTCGGAAACGATAATATTAAGTGGAATCAAGCTCAATGGAAAAAAACATTATTTCTGGGATAAGTCTACGTTTAATATTAAAGGCTCAGACGTGAAAAATTTTACGGTGAGAAGACCAAAAAATGAAGGACTCAAGCCGCAGTGTTGCAAAGGTACAGCGAAGCATGAGGGAGGGTCAAAAATGGCGTGGCGCTGTTTTTCTTTCTATGGACTTGGGCCTATCCATAAAATAAAGGAAGTTGTGGATCGGTTTGCTTACAAAGATGTGTTGGACATCACGTTGTTCCCTTACGCTGAGTAAAATATTCGGCTAATTTGGGTGTTTCAGCAGGACAATGATCCCAAACTTGTATCAAAACTTGTCAAATATTGTTTGCGGGAGTCAAAAATTCATGTTTTGTTATGACCGGCACAATCACCTGACCTAAACTCCTTACAAAACCTTTGGAGTATCGTAGATAGGAAGATCAACATAGATTCGGAAATAAGTAAACACAACATTTTCTAAAAAACTCGGGCTGCCTGGGAAAGCACACCCAAGGATCAAATCGAGCGTGTTATAGATTCAATGCCTCGTAGGTGTGCAGCTGCTATCAAAAATAATGGTTATGCTATCGACTACTAGCCAAAATTTAATTATTTTAAAATAAAAAATCAAAAGTTGCTTTAGTTTTGACCAAGCAAAAATTGGGTCATTTTAGTTTTCCACATATTATTTTTCGTTCAAAATTATTTTTGTATTTTTATTTTTAGTTTCTTAAAAGTGAATTAAACCCCTCATTTAAAACTGGAAAAATAATTACGATTTGTTTATTTTTGTAAAAATTACAGGACATTTATTGTCTTTGCGATTTAAGTTGCTTTAGTTTTGGCCACCAGTGTATGTACCTAAATTCGTACACACATCCATGTTTGTTTACTTTCTATTCATGACACCTTGCTGCGTTATTTAAAGTAACATATGTGACATGTCGTCACTCAGATTCGTAATGACAATTCGGTAGAGTTAAAACCGAAAAGCAATTCGAAAAAGGACAATATTAGGGTGGACAAGACTACATGATATCCTATATTAGTAAGTATATGTAGCAGTTGTGGCCGTAAAAAAATATGTTTAAGTTGGGAATTAAAGTGGTATGAAGTAAATCATACCAAATATACAGGGTTACCCATATTCGACGGACCTTTGGGCCCTTTGGGCCCATTCCAATCGACGAAGCTTGTCCGCAGGCAGCATTGAATCAATTCAATTTGAATTTTGTACGGGAACAAATGCAACTCAATGCGAATAATCCGTTGTAAAGTGGACCGAGCCATGCCCAACTGCTGAGAACGGCGTTTTTGGGATGTTCTTGGGGACCTCTCAACACTGGCTCGTACGGCAGCGATATTCTCGGCCGATCGCCTTGGTCGACTTTTATATGGCCTCTTCGGATTAGAAATAGCCTTACCAGTCGAAAATTTTTCGTATAAACGCTTAATGGTGTTCTTAGAAAGCGCACTTCTCACATTTTTTCATGTTTTAAAAGCACGTTGAGTTTTTACAATTGACTTCTTGTAAATTTCAACTATTTCAGAGCGCTCGCGTGGCGTGTATTGGTTCATGGTAAAAATCTGCTTGGACTGACGCTTCAAACGCGGTATGTCATTAAGCGATGTGACATCTCTGTCAAAAGTTATGGCTTTGCCAGATGGGTCCGTCGAATATGGGCAACCCTGTAATGGTTAAACTTAGAAATCGAATAGGAGCTATATCTTGATCTGCATCGATTTCTACTAAATTGGAACGAGGTATTGTTGTTTTTCTCAGTATGTGAATTCTCGTAGCAAATGTTTTTACTAAAGAAGTAAAAAAGGAAATACCTTCGGTATTGCAGAACTTTTAACACACTCTACCATTTTGAAGGAACTTGAAAAATCTTAAAAAAATCCGTTCAAAAATACCCCTTCCTTTATATTTGGGCTGAATGAAGACATGGTTCTGCATAAGTGATTTTTTTGTCATCGGTTGTAGTAAATTACGAAATTTGAAAAAATTCCGCTAAATAATGTCCCTAAAATCATCAAAATACCGAATAAAGGAGGTATCGTCGTATGGGAGCTATACGATATCGTGGACCTATAAAGGGAATTCTCTTCCAGGGGTAAAGAAGGAAATGTAAAATTTTAATTCCACTGAAAAATGAGGCTAAAATCATCAAAGTACCGAAAACCGGTATATGGGGGTCTGTACGATATCGTGGACCGATATAGCTCATCGTCGAAATTGACCTGCCTGCAGACAAAATATTGATCTGTTAAAAATTTTACAACAGACGGACAGATGGACGGATGAACCGGGCTAAATCGTCTTAGAATTTTACGCTGATCAAGAATATATATTTTTTGTTAGGTCAAAAATTATTATTTCGATGAGTTACAAACGGAATGACGAACTTTATATACCATCCACACCATGCCTGGTGAGAGTATAATAGGACCTACATATAATAACTTTAAGACAGTTTAAATATAAAGTACAATGAGACATATTTATTTGGCAGTTATGGCTGGATCTGAATCGAATTGGTCCAACTTTTGCAGATCTAGTCGGAACTTGACTCAGACTTAATGCAATCACCTTGAGATGCTGATTGATGATGAGTGAGCACTGCCCAAGTATTGACATTTAATTTTAATAACATATTGTTATTCCGATCTCCCAATTGAACCTTAATATAATTACTACCTTCAGGTTTGAGTGAATGTGTTTTGTTGCAAGAAATTCTTTTCAAGCCAATTTTAGGTTTTTCTTTGTTCTATTTTCCCGAAGCAATGCAAAGCAATAAGCTCCCTGTCAATACTTGGCAATACATTTGATAGGGTTTTGTATTCTCTCAACCCTCCCCTCCCTCCCCCATCCTTTTTAATAGGTCGTGCAATGAAAATTATTCGAATCACTGATTCAATATTTTGAGTTCATTCCGCCCAGTCTTTTTTTCCTTGTGGCTGCAATAAAATTTCAATGTGCAATTTTTGACACTGCACGATAATGCATTGAGGGACCGCTGCCATCTATAAAAAAATCGTGGTGGCATAAAGAAAAATATACAATAACATTTTCAATTTTTTGTTGTTGTTACTATTCTCTGCATGGCATAAATAACAAAAAGCGGAGAATTTGATTTCTGATATCAATGTAAATCAAGCGTAAATGTTGCATGTAAGCGTGATATATGCATTTCGATTATTAATAAAAAAATCATGTATATCTGTGTGTGTGTAAATATAAATATGAAAATCATGTTGAAAGATACAATTGGGAGCAAATGGAGATTGGTACCATTTCGACGAAAAAAAAAAAAAAAACAATTGCATTGGCATTGGGAAAAAAACTTTAAACATTTTACGTTCAAGGCGATCTATTTTGTCTTTGTGTAAAAAAAGCGCTTGCTTTAAACTCAATTGAACCTGTAATTATAGCCTCCGATTGTTTGGGCTTGTAATGGGTCAATGGTATTTTTTAAAATCGGTGAGGAAAGAACAAAAGTTGTTACCATATACCACTCTGAGTATTTTGCATAGGAGCTATATGAGCCGAATAATCCAATAAATGGTAATGTAAACAAATTACCTTTTGTTTTATAAGAAATGTGAAAATAATGGGTTATTCCTCAAAAATTAGAAATACTTAGTTTCCTAGTTACAATTTAATGAGTAATGCGGCTGAGGGAACACATATCACATGTCTTTAATTTTAAACCTTATATAATTCTGACAACAAAAATATTCTGGGTTTTCAAGTTTGTGAAAAAAAAGAATATTTGCTTCAGGACCCTCCATACTATGGAGGGTATATTAAGTTTATCATTCCGTTTGTAACACTTCGAAATACTCATATCAGACCCAACAAAGTATATATATTTTTGATCAGCCCAAAATGCTAAGTCGATTTAGCGATGTCCGTCCGTCTGTCTGTCTGTTGTAATCACGCTATCTTTCTAACGAATTGAGATAGAAGGCTAAAATTTTGCACACATGTTTATTTTGCCAGTAGGCAGGTCCACGTCTTCATATATCCCCCATATAACGGTACCTCCCGATATGCGGTATTTTGATGATTTTAGCGACTTCATTTACCGGAATTGTTTCAAATTTGGCATTTGAAGTTCGTAATCGATACTACAACTTATGAAGGAAAATTGTCTGTGCAGGTCCACGACTTCGTATAGCCCCCCTATAACGGTACCTGCCTGTATTCGATATTTTAATGTTTTTAGCGACATTTTTCACCGGAATTGTTTCAAATTTGGCACTTGAAGTTCGTAATGAATACTACAGCCTATGACAGAAAACTGTCTGAGCAGGCCCACGTCTTCATATAGCCCCCCTATAACTTTACCTCCCGATATTCGGTATTTTGATGATTTTATAGTCATTATTCACCGGAGTGGTTTCAAATAAAGTATTTAGAGTTCGTAATGGAAACTACAGTCTGTGACAGAAAATTGTCTATGCAGGTCCACGTCTTTGTATAGGCCCCATATATCATTGCCTCCCTATATTCGGTATTTTGACGATATTGGGTACAATACTCACCGAAATTGTTTGAGATGTCGTATTTGAAGTTCGTAATAGATGCTACAGCCTGTGACAAAAAATTGTCTATGCAGGTCCAGATCTTCGTATAATTCCGATATTATGGTACCTCGGTTACGGTATTTTGATGATTTTAGCTACATTATTTACCGTTTATTGCAAGTTTCGAATTTAAATATAGTAATGGCTTATAGCAAACAATGCCTATGTAGTTCCCCAATATAACGGCTATATTTGGCATATTTAAGATTTTAACATAATTTTTAACGGATTTTATATTTTGAAAATTTCCAAATTCGTTCCAAATGGTGGAGGGTATTCAAAGTTCGGCCCGGCCGAACTTACTGCTTTTTAACTTGTTTTTCATATTTATAAATCCCATTATGGTACATCATACATCAAAATTTTATGCGCGATTGACTTCTCTCTTCGTGAGACAGATACCTAAAAGGTTGGGCTGATATTTTCCAAGAAACAAGTTTTATACATAAGGTTGTACCGTTTTCGGTTGCTCTATTACTGACAGGAATATTTGGCCATCGTTAATTTTTTTTTAGGGCTTTATAAAAATATTGCCATATCCGAAGTTTGAAGCCAATCGGGAACTCATTTCTTTTCAAATCGACCCCAAATGCACTAAATTGGAGTTCGTCTAAAGAGCCAAGGGATCTGATCTTATTCTGATGAGGCTGTATTAAATGATTTATACTCCCATTCTTTATTAAAAGTTTGTGAAAACAATGGAGAACAAAAAAATGGACCGATGGTTGTTTATGGTTGGTCTAGCGACTCTTAGAGCTATCAATTTCTGGCAATTCTGGACACTATTCTCCGGTTTTGCTGCGTATCGGGTCATTGTAATATTGAATAAGAAACCCGATGAATTGGCCAGAATGGGCTCGCAATCAACAGACCTTGAAGTCGCCGACATCCTATCATAAAGTCGGCGCCGCCCGGCTTGAGGATTTTCTTTACTGTTTTTTTAACCCTCCACCATAGTATGGAGGGTATATTAAGTTTATCATTCCGTTTGTAACACTTCGAAGTGTACATTTTAAACCCCACAAAATATATATATATATATTCTTGATCAGCATAAGCGTAGGTTGATAAAATTTTACTCAAACGTGTATTATGTCTGCAGGTAGTGAAAATGGGTCGTGTAAGTTCAACTTTTGGTATAGCCCCATATAATGGTACCTCCCGATATTCTGTATTTTGATGATTTTAGCGACATTAACCACCGGAATTGTTTTAAATTTGGTATTTGAAGTTCGTAATGAATATCACAGCCTATGGCAGAAAATTGCCTGTGCAGGTCTTCGTATAACATAACGGTACCTCCCTATCTATATTCGTTATTTTGATAATTTTAGCTACCGAATTTTTATTTCAAGTTTCACCTTTAAATATTCTTAGGGCTTATGACAAAAGTTGCATATTCAGAAATTTAACAGAAATTTTAACGGATTTATTTTTTTGAAAATTGCCAAATTCGTTCCCAATTGTGGAGGGCATTCAAAAGTGCCCGCCCGAAATTACAGCTTTTTTACCCTTTTTTTTTTGTTTGTAAAAATTGGCTTGATATTCGATTTTACGTTCTAATGGTAATTTGGAACCTACGATAACGGCTAAGACCTTGGCGCGTTCTAAAAATTATATTTTGAAAAAATATTTTAAAAATGCCTTTAGAAAACAACTAAAGGTAAAATTTATTGCATTGCAATTTTTTACCTTAAATACCTTTGCCTACGAATTCTCCCCCAATTCTCCTTGGAATTTTTCACAAATATTTTTGCTTTAAAATTCCTCAATGCACAACATCTACTAGAAAACCAAAACTATAACAACAAAAAGTGTTCGCAAAGAATGTTTCCAATTAGTAAAACAATCCCGCATATACCACAAACATTTTGCTTGTTTTTGGGTTTCGAATAAATCTTGTTTGTTGTTAGTGTTACGTTCAACACTAAGCAGCAGCAGCAACAACAGCTACAACTCACTGATAAACAAATTGTCCATTAATTCAATTAAAAAGAGACTACCTGCTCCCAGCAGACTAGTTGGTGAATCGTCTGTGGCTAGTATCCTATTAAAGCTATTAGGACATGTTGCAGAGTAGCGCCCCAAAAAAACAAATCTTGGCGTCTTTCCAGCAGTGCAAAACAATCACCGAAAACAAGCCTCTATATTCTTAGCAACACAAAAAACGCTTTTCTTTGTTATTCTCTCTCCTCAGAGAACTGCAGGTCTGAACTCTTGTTTGGCTATGGCTTGGCACATTGCAAAACAATAGCTATTACGAAAAATGATGGGGGAAAACGTTGCCTTAATTAAACATCGGTAGCGAGCCAAACAATCAACGAAATTCCTGTTCCTGTTTACATCTTCACATCTCGAGTGGCTGTAAAGGTATTTGCCGAACTTAACCCATGGCAAAGGTATTTGTTTTTTCTTTTTTCTTCGTCTCTCAGAATGTAATTTTTTATCGTAATATTACCATAGCTCTCGGCCGAGCACGGAAGTGAAAGTGTAGAAAGCTTTTTATTATGGCCATTATTGTATGTTTGTAAACGGGTGTGTGCGAGTGTGTGTGTCTGTGTGGGAGAGTTGGCGAAATTTATGCATTAAATATTTGGCGTTGTTTTACAGACCATTTAAATCGTTTGGCTTTGTTTCAAATGAAATTAAAAAGCCCTTTGTTTTAAAATGAATGAAAGCCGGTTGGTTGTGTTGAACAATAACAACAACAACAACCACAGACAATGGGTAGCATTTTCAAGGGCTATCGAGAAAGTGAAAACAGGTAACATTTGTTATTTTGCGCTATTCAGTAGAGGTGGTATTTATCAGATTCAAAATCTCACAAATCAAAAGCAAATCTAAGTAGTTAAAAAGGATCAATCGATTTTGTGGGGGAGGCACCAGAAGAAATGATCCCGATCCCTCACATATTTGTAACAAATCTTGTGTTGCTAGAAATATTGAGATGTTCGAAGCCTGAATGGAATCGAATGAAAATTTCGCGTTCTATGAGCTTCATGTAAAGAGTGATCGCATTAATTGTTTCCTCACTTGGTCGATTATGTAGACTATAAATCGGACGTAAAGCGCGAAACACATTTCGAACCGACACTGATTTTGGTAATAAAATTCAATGATTTGCAAGCGTTGCTCGTTAGTAAGTCTATTCATGATGAAATGTCAAAGCATACTGAGCATCTTTCTCTTTGACACCATGTCTGAAATCCCACGTGATCTGTCAAATACTAATGCATGAAAATCCTAACCTCAAAAAAATCACCCTTTATATTGAAAATGTTGATCCCTTTATGGAGGAGGTACCAGAGGGAATGGACCGATATATACGATCTTCACAGCAGATCTTGAGTTAGCAGAAATATTGTGATGTATGTATTGTGAAGACAATCGGACTCTTACATCACATATTATAAGATTCATAATAATTAAAAATTTTGAACCTTTGTAGGGGAGACACTTAATGGAGAGAACCGATAGTGTCAATTTTCGCACCTGACCTAGAACTGACGCAAATATTAGGACTTGCAAAGTTGGAGCAAAATCGGGTGATCCTTTCTTTCTCTGTTCAGTTAAATGTTTTTTTTTTTTTTTTTTTTGAAAATTTCGACCTTTTGTGGGGTAGGTACCAGAAGAAGTGGACCGATATAACCAATCTCCGAACTCGATCTAAGTTTGTAATAAAATTACGACGTACCAATTTTCGATCAAATCGAGATTTATCATGCGACCGGCATTTCGATGAGGCACGTTTTGGCCATATCAAATGATATATACCCGCTGAAGCCATATGGCTGAGGGTATAAAGGGTTCCATTTATGACACACCAAAAGTTGGCTTAATTCTATGAGGGGCAAAGTTCCCCCTTTTCCACACTTTTTATACACTCCGCCTTGGAAAGGAGGACATATTAAATTTGTGATTCCATTTGTAACACCTCTAAATATTCGCCATAGCAGCGCAAAACAATCACCGAAAACAAGCCTCCATATTCTTAGCAACACAAAAAACGCTTTGCTTTGTTATTCTCGCTCTCTCTCTCTCTCCTCAGAGAACTGCAGGTCTGAACTCTTGTTTGGCTATGGCTCTAAATATTCGGCATAGACCCCATAAAGTATATATATTCATGATCAGCATAACATTTTTAGTCGATTCTATGATGCCCATCTGTCTGTCTATTTGTCCGTCTGTCTGTTGAAATCTCGATACAGCTCTCATTATTTGACGTAGAGCTTTAAAATTTGTCACTGTTGTTTGCTTTGTGTCTAGGATGGTTGGTATTGAAAATGAGATATGTCGGTCAACTTTTTGCGGTAGCCACCATATAACGGTACCTCCCGGTATTCGGAATTTTGATATTTTTAGCCGCATATTTCCATCAATTTGTCTAAAAATTAATGTTTGTATATCTAGGTCCAACTTTTCCTATTCAGTATTTTGACTATTTAAATCATATTTTCCAGTTATTTGTGTGAAATTTGGTATTTGTACTTCGTAATGGGTTCTACAAACGGCGCCAAAATATTGTCTATATTGGTCCTAGTCACATTTACCCACGAAATTATGTAAAATTTGGTATTTAAGACTCGTAATAGATTACAATCGTTGCAGTATAAAATTGTCAATATTGACGCTCCAACCATTCTCCAACCGATCTCACTGGAGTTTGCAGTTTAAAGTGGAACACGTTTGAATCCAAATACTTTTGCATAAAGATGTTTTCTTTACTCCAATAGTGGAGGGTATTAGAAGTTCGGCCCAGTCAAACTTACTTGTTGAAAATTTCGGAGAAGGATTCCTTCCAATCCGTTGATTTCAAATGTCTTCAGCAATATTGCGGGTGAAACATGAGGTTTATTTTGGTCGAAACCTGTCGGCATAATTTTATGCGGGTCATGCCAAAACGTGGACCAATATAGCCCATTTACAAAACCAGGGCTTTTGGTATTAAAAATGGGCTACATAGGTCAACGTTTTGGTATAAACCCCATAGAGCGGTACCTCCCTATATTCGGTATTTTTTTGGATTTAGCGACATTATTTACCGGAGTCGTTTCAAATTTCGTATTGACTATGCAGGTTCGCGTCTCCGTATGCCTCCTTATCTTCCTAAATTCAATATTTTAATGATTTCTGGGATATTATTCACCGGAATTGTTTCAAACTTCGTATTTGCACTTCGTAATAAATACTGTGAATACCTGTGACAGAAAATTGCGTATGCAGGTCCGCATCTTCGTATAGCCACCATAATGGTACCTCCCTAAATTCGGTATTGTGATGCTTTTTGGGATATTATTTACCGGAATTGTTTCGAATTTCGTATCGTACTACAGTGTGTGACGGAAAATTGCATATGCAGGTCCAGGTGTTCGTATAGCCCCCATATAACGGTAACTCCCTTTATTCGATGTTTTTATGATTTTTAACAGGATTTTGCAGTGTATTTTTTAAAATTTAATATTCAAACTTCAGTTAGGCCGAACTTACTGCTTTTTTTTTAAAAAAATAAAAAAATAAAATTAAAAAATAAAATAAATTGCAATAGCTAAATTTTTGGAAATTCCAAATTATATAGAAGGCAATGGTAATATTCGCTCTGAACCTTTAAACATAAATGTGTCGAAATCGGATCATATAGCAATTAGTTTTGAAAAATCATAGATTTCATTTCATTTGGTCTACTGCCCTTCATCGATAAGTTGATTTGCGGGATAGATTATATTCCCTAGAATGGAGTCGATATACAGAAGACCAAATTTATTTCTGTTCATCTTCCATAGTAAGAATCTACAGAATGTGTACTGAAAATCTTCTTCCCTTCCATCTCAAGAGGATTAATTTATACTTATAAAAGAAATGTCTTTTACATATTAGAATTAATACATATATATATGTAAACCTGGACTGATGTGGCCTATTTTAGGAACAACTTATTCTTATAATGCAGAAATTAAACGCATATCGTAAAAATACGCCTTTTTATACCCTACACCACAAGGTGGTCAGGGTATTATGTCTTTGTGCATTTGTTTGTAACAGGCAAAAGGAAACGAAATAGACCCATAGTTCCTTTTGATTATCTGCATAGAATCACTTTCTGAGTTGATTTATGCATGTCAGTCCGTCTGTCCGTCCGTCTGTCCGTCCGTCCATCCGTCCGTCTGTCCATGTATTCTTGTGAACAAAATGCAGGTCGAATTTATTATCCGATTGAGATGAAACTTTGCAAGCGACATTTGTTTGGCCCAAGGACGAACCCTATTGAAATTGGAGATAATCGGTAAAAATTTAGATTTGGCTCCCATAAATATCTTCGTCCGATTTGCCTTTTATTGTGCACCAAACGTGTAATATCAGCCCGAATAGTACGAAATTTTGCACATACAACCAAATTAGGCCTGAAAATAAGTATGCCAAATTTGATCGAAATCGGTTCAGATATAGCTATAGCTCTCATATATATTGTTCATCCGATTTGTTATTTTTGTCCTCCGCAGCCTTAATATGCACTCTGTAACAACAATATTTGGGGAAATATATCAAATGCAGCTCAGAAATACCTTTGCTAAATTTTATCGAGATCGGTTCAGATTTGGATATAGCTCCCATATATAACTTCGACAGATTTACCTTTTATTGTCCACCAAACGTCTAATATTTGCCCAAATGGGATGGAATTTGGCACATACGACCGACTTTAGTCTAGAAGGTAGTATGCCAAATTTGGTGAAGATCGGTTCAGATATAGCTATAGCTCCCATATATATTGTTCATCCGATTTGTTGTATTTGTTACCTACAGCCGTAATATGCACTCCGTAACAACGACATTCAGGGAAATATATCAAATACAGCTCAAAAATATCTTTGCAAAATTTTATCGAGATCGGTTCAGATTTGGATATAGTACCCATATATATCTTTATCTGATTTCAAATTAATTTTGCACCAAATGGGCAATACAAGTCCGAATTTAAAAGATACAAATGCTTTGGCATATTTAGTCCTTTGAATTTTAAATTATAATTATAATCATAGTGTGTATGATTGAATTCTCCCACAAAAACTTTTAATTATTAAGTGGAGCTCAACTAAATTAGCAAAGTGGTGTAGGGTATCATAAAATCGGCCCCGCTCGACTTTAGGACTTTCTTTACTGGTTTATTCGCTAAATTCAACAACCTGGTGTGAGGTGATTTTGATATATTTGTCTTACTATAAATTTTCTATTCCTATATATATCGATTCAGAAATAGCTGGTTTGATAGTACAATTTTTTTTGTGATTCGAACATGTCTCTATTTTTTTCACTTGAAAATTCTTTGTTTGCTGTGCTCTGGGATGTGATGTGCTTTCTAAATATTTACGTTTGTAAACAAGAGGGACCCATGTTAAACATTTTTCGGTTAAGAGGATGCTGCAGTTTGGCGTTTTGCCGAATTGTTGTAGTAACATGGGCAATGCAACTACAGAGATCTAATGTGTACATACATATTTATCTATTTGAGAAATTTACTATAAGTACACGGTGTGTATGTGCAAATAGAGATATGCACAAAGAATAATAGGCACTTTTGAAAACTTTTTCCGCCCGTTCTCTAGAGTTACTAGTTCCTTTCAAGAAAAACTTTATAAAAAATACGTATACATTTCCTGATGCAGTCCCCATAGACCTACTTATATTTCTTTCATTGTTTAATTGAGCAATTTATGTTATAAAATATATATTTGTAAAACCATTTTTCTAATGTTGATGATTCGTTGCTAAAACGATAATAGCTTACAACTAAAAAAAAAAACATCTAAGTTCGACCGGGCCGAACTTTTAATACCCTCCACCATTTTGAAGGAATTTTTCTAAAAAAATCCGTAGAAAAATACCATTCAAAGAAAAACCGGGAAAAAATCCGTTGATGATATCCGCCAATATCATCAAAAGACAAAATATTGGAAGAGGCCCTAATATGTGGTCTATATGAAGACGTGGACCTACATTGACAGTTCTACCTAAACTCGTGAGAAAAATATTCTCGTAAGCGGAAGGCACGAAGAGCATATATTTTATATGAAATTTACCCTCCACTCTATTGTTTCGTGTTTTAGCGTTCGCGAGTTGCTCCCCTTTGAAAATAAGAGTGGCAGTCAAAATGCTCCAAATCGATGTTTTACTTTTGCTCTAAATCGAGCAAAACCTATTTTCTCCCATTCGAGTAGTATAGAAAACAAGAGCTAAAAACTAGTATTCATGTTTTTACTCGCTAGTTGCTCCAAATATACCTCTTTTCCAAATAATGCGGATTAACAAATATTTCCAGCCGTACTTCACGGTATTTTTCTATACATTCCGGGTACCAGAATGGAAACCATAAATTTGCAGTATTCTGAATCTGGTAATAATTTCAATATTTTTTATTTATTTATTTACCGATTTATTTATTTACCGATTCTCGGTAAAGGTCTATGTTTTGAGAACTCCTCGAAATAGCATTTTTAACCCCACAAAGTTCTTGATTAACACAAGATTCTATATCTAGATTCCGAACAAAAAGAAGTAAGGTGATGAAATTTTGTTGAGGTGCATTTTATGTTCGTCGTTATTTTTGATATTAAAAATGGGCTAAATAGGTCCAAATTTTGATATAACCACAATGTAATTTCACCGCCAGATTTAAGGTGTTTTGGCAGTTTTAGTCAAGTTTTTAATAGAATTTGCTATAAATTAGCGGTTTGTGTTCCCTGTATGTAGAAAAGTTATTTACAAAAAACTGTCCACATATATATACAAATTAAGGTACAGTCCCCATATAAATGTACACCCGATATTCGTTAATTGGATGATTTGTGTCACAATTTTTACCGAAAGTGTTACAAATTTGGAATTTGAATTTCTTAATGAGTACTGCATCCTCTAACAGAAAATTGCTCCTACAGGTCCAAGTCTGTGTGTAGTCCCCATTTAACGATACATCCCTATATTCATCTTTTTTATGATTTTAGCAACATTACCAACCGAGATTGTTTCAAATGTTGTATTATAAATTCGTAATGGGTTCTACAGCCTGTGACAGAAAATTTCCTATGCAGATCCATGTCTTCGTATAGGCCTCATGTAACGGTAAATCCCAATAATCGGCATTTCCAAGATTTTGGCGATATTATTCACCAGAATTTTATCAAATTTCGTAATTGCAGTAGTGGGCACTGCAGTCTAGCAGAAAAATTAATTATTCAAATTTCGGTCCCACCAAACTTACTGCTGAATGAATCTCCTAGATCTGGCGTTCCCTTTGAGGCTAATGCAACTGTTTTATTACAATTTTTATACTTTTAGCCTTATGACTAAAAAACGGCCAAAACGTGCCTTATCGAAATAATGGTTTTTGACCCTGGGTCTCTTTGGAGTCGATCTTTCCCCATAAAGGTCGAAATTTTCAAAAAAAAAAAAAAAATATTTTACTGCAAAGAAAGAAAAATGACAAGCCGATTTGGTTCCAGCTTTGCAAATCCTAATATTTGCATCAGTGCTGCGTCAGGTGCGAAAATGGACAGTATCGGTCCACTCCATCAAGTACCTATCCCACAAAGGGTCAAATTTTTAGTCTTCAAATTACATATATCACAAGGTCTGATGTCTAGATGAAATATATCGGTCCACTCATTCTGATACCTCCCCCACAGAGTGTCAAAATTTTGAATATCTATGAAGCTCATAAAAAGCGAAATTAACGTCCGACCCCATTCAGACTTGGTACATCTCAATTTTTCCATTAACATAAGATTTGTTATGAATATAGTACGATCGGACCATTTCTTCTGGTACCTCCCCCACATCGGTTTAAGATTTTTTAAAAACAAACCGCTCTAAAAAAAGCGAGATAAGAATCCAACTCTCTTCAAATTTCACTCATCACAATATTTTTATAGAACCAACCTCTGGTGTAAAGATGGGATGTGTCGGTCAATTCCTTCTGGATGTGTCGGTCAACTCCTTCTACAAACGTCAGAATTTTGAACATCCATGAAACTCCTAAAACGTGAAATTAACAATCGATTCCATTCAGAATTGGTACATTTCAATATTGCCATCAACTCAAAATATTTTATAAAGATGGTAGAGATCGAACCATTTCTTCAGATACATCACCCACATAGAGTTCAAGATTTTGAAAAAGAAAACGCTTAAGAAAGCGAAATAAGCATTTTTGCTTACAAGATCTCTTGTGAAGTTGACATCGTAGTATTTATATCATATTTATTTATATCCGATACGAAATGGACATTAGTGACCCATTCCTTCGGAACCTCCTCCATAGAGGGTTAACAGTCTAAATAATCATAACAGAGGTCAAAATATATTTAAATAATCGATCATTGGCTGAAGGTATACATCTGTCGGCAAAACCGATTAATACTTTTTAACTTGTTAAATTAAATTTTTAGTTTAGAATATTGAAGTGGGTCCTATATATTTCAGCCCACAAACTACTTTTTTAAATAGGAGTACCAGCTGAAGAAATTCTAAGCATTTACCATAGCCAGAAAATTATTATTTTTGTCCACCCGGACTGTATTTATCCTTAAACATGAAAAAATAAGCTAATTGTACCGAATCTATTATCGTGAGTCGCAAAAATAACAGAGATTTTCGAAAAAAAAAAATTTAAGACAAAAAATTTTTTTTTAAATTTAAAACCAAGCACAAGTGTTAATTTTTTGAAATTCGAAAATTGCAATTGTGGCATACTTTCGAAATTATCCACAAACCGAGAGCCATTCAGCACAACTTTAACTTTGTTAAAATTCGAAAATTGCATTTCTTTCAGATATTTTTTTTTTTCGAAAAAAAAAATATTTTTCCAATAACTTTAATTTTTTTTCGAATTTCGAAAAAAAAATGTTCGGTAGAATTGAAAAAAATTCAGCACAACTTCCCTCTTTTCGAAAATTGCAATTCCAACTGACACCACATACTTCAATCCCATAAATATATTTTTTTCACAAATGTGCGTTTTTTTTTTTCTTTCGAAACTGTACACTTTGCAGCAAGTCCAAGTTATCTGTGTGGAAGTATGACGCTGGTTTTTGGTGACTACTTCCTATCAAACTTAGTTTTCAAGTTATCACCTGCTAACACTGATTAAAGTTGCTCTGCCATACCCGTTTTCCTATTTCGTTTCCAAAAATATAAATGAACACCCGTACATAGCAATTTTCATATGCACTTGTTGTTTATATAAATCTATATATATATGTAAACATCTCATGTGGGAGTTTGTAAGTGCTTATGTTGCATACCACTCTATGCTCATGCATGAGGAGCTGTTTATGTATGGAGTGTGGTTGTTTATACTTCTCTTCGAGCATGGTGCACTGTGTGAATGTGTTATTGTTTACATTTGTGTTATCTTTCGACAGGGTATCTCTCGTGAGTGTATATGTGTGTATGTGTATGTGTTCGCTTGTATGCACTTACTATATTATTAAGACTTTCAGCTTATGGTGGTGCTTGCGAGCTACATGCTCGAGGTAATATAAATTTATAGGAGTGTTTGTAACCAAAAAGATCATTTGTTTACATTTTCTTTTCCAAATTTCTTCTGTGATTGGGAATTCTTCTGTGATTGGGAATTTTTCTTCAGCAACATTATTTTGGTTAAAAATAAAATTGATTAAAATATTGTTTATGTTGAGTCTAAATAAAGACGTAATCTGATGTAAAGTAGTTTTTTTTAATTTTAAATTTAAAGAAACGAAATAAACAGAAATGATGGGCCAAGTCGATCAGAGGGATTGCTAAACCAATGTAATTGAAATTATATAAATAAATAAATGTGAGGGGAATTATATACCTTGACAAGTAAGGAAAATTCAAAATTCGGGCGTGGCCGACTATATGATACCCTACACCACTATGCATATTTAGTAGACAAAATAATTTATTTAAAGTAGATCATACCACCAATCAACTTTTGGCTTTAGAGCAGTTATAGTTTGGTTTCAGAGGGAAATAATGTATGGAAGGCATATCCAATTCTGAATCGATTTTCACTAAATTTGATGGATACATTTTTATCTTTTATACCAAATAACATTGCTATAGAGTGCATTATATTAAAAAATATATATCGGAGCCGAGTATCACCAAATGGAAACGTTCGTCCGGAAATTCCATTATTAACCATTATTTGCACAATAAACCTGGAATCGGATTAAGGTTATATATGAGCCAATCTCGATAAAATTTGGCAAAGGTATATCCGAGCTGTATAAGATATCTGGTACCAAATATCATTGTAGTGGAGTGCATATTACGAATGTGAGGGACTTAAACGCCAAATTGGATTATGATTTGGACTGATATTTATTATTTGGTTCTCAATTAACCCGAAATCGGTTGAAGACATATATGTATATATGGGATCTATATCCAAATCTGAACCGATCTTGATACAATTTGGTAGAGGTGTTTCCGTGTCTTTAAGATGTCTGATACTAAATATCCTTGTTGCTGAATGCATACGCATGTGAGGGATTTAAAACCCTAAATCAGATGAAACATATATATGGGAGCTATAGCTATATCTGAACCGATTTTCACTAAAATTTGAAGTACTTCCTTTTAGTCTGAATTCCGTCGGAAGTGCCAAAATTTAATACATCTGGGCTGTTAAAAGCCATTTGGCGCACAAAAAACCTGAAATCGGATAAATATATATATGGAAGCTAGATCCAACTCTGAACCGATCTTGACAAAATTTGAAACACTTATTTCTGAGCTGTACCTGTTATCTGCTACCGGATATTATTCTTGTGGAAAGCATATTACAAATGTGAGGCACTTAAAGACCAAATCGGATGAAACTTATACATGGGAGCTAAAGCTATATCTGAACCGATTTTTACCAAATTCGATACACTGGCTTCTAGACTGAATTCGGTTGGATGTGCCAAAATTCAGGTCATTTGGGCTAATATTAGCCATTTGGTGCACAATTAACGCGAAATCGGAAGAGGTTATATATGGGAGCTATATCTCAATTTGATCCGATTCTCACCAATTTTAATAGGGTTCGTCCTTGAGCCAAAAAAATATTGTTTGGAAAATTTCATCTCAATCGGATAATAAATGCGAACTGCATTTTGTTCACAAGAATACATGGACAGACGGACGGACTGACAGACGGACTGAAATGCATAAATCGATTCAGAAAGTAATTCTATGAAGATCTTAAAAAGTAACTGTGGGTCTATCTCGCTTCCTTCTCCATGTTGCAAACAAATGCACAAAGACATAATACCGTTACCACTATGTGGTGTAGGGTATAAAAATAAGAAATAGTGCCTGAAAGTTTCTGCCTACCAAATAATCTCATTATCAAATAAAGGGATTGTTAAGTGGTTTTTGGCATCAGCAACTACTTACTTAACATCATCCTAACCCATTATTTTAACATGTTTTGGCATGTCATAGGATTTTTCTTAGTTAATTTTTTATACCCTCCGCCATATATAGTATGGAGGGTATATAAGGTTCCTCATTCCGTTTGTAACTAATCGAAATAATAATTTTAGACCCAACAAAGTATACATATTCTTGATCAGCGTAAAATTCTTCTTCTTCGACGACCTTCCGTCTGTAGTAATCACGCTAGAGTATAGTTGTCTGAAAATCCACGCAAGGAATTCCTTCTGAGTTATTTACCATCTGGAAGATAATTGTCTGTATATGTCCACGATATCGGTATCCCCTGATATTCGCTACTTTAATGATTTTAGCGACAATTTTTACAGAAATGCTTCAAATTTCACATTTAAAGCTCGTAATGGGTACCGAAGCCTATGACAAAAAATTGTATGTATATGCAGGACCAGGTCTTCGTATAGCCCCCATATAACGATACCTCCCGATATCCCGCGTTTTGATTATGTTAGGTACAATACTCACCGGTATTGTTTCAAATTTCTTATGCGATGCTCTTAATGGGTATTACAACCTATGGCGGAAAATTGCCTATGCACCACATATAAGGTCCACGAAATCCTATATTCCCCATATAACTGTACCTCTCGATATTCGGTATTTTGATAGTTTTAGCCTCAATTTTAAATGAAATTGTCTGAAAATCCACGCAAGGAGTTCTTTCTGCGTAATTTACCCTCTGGAAAAAAATTGTCTATATAGGTCCACGATATCGTATAGCCCCTGTACAGCGGCGTCCCCCATATTCGTCATTTGGATGATTTTAACTCCATTTCTTACAGGAATTGTTTTAAATTTCGCATTTAAAGTTCTTAATGGCCTATGAAAAAAATTGTATATGCAGGACCACGTCTTCGTATAGTCCCTGTTTGGGATTTTTTTTCCCCAAACTAAAAATACACTGCAAACCCTACATACAATTATTTTCCTCCTCAAGAGTTTGTTGAACTCTTTTCTATTCCCTTTTCTATTATTATTTGTTTACGCGAAACCAAACCTAACGGTCCCTTATGTAGGTACAGACGATCATACGAGTATGTATGTATGTACATATGTACATAGCTACCTAACAACGGCCGTCGGTCATCTCGCTGCTGCTGCTATTGCGTTTTCGTTTTGTTTGGTCGCAGCAAAAATTAGTCAGTTGCCTTTTGTACATCTGCATGAAGCAGATCATAATTATTGAAGAAAAAGAATAGAATATTTTAATAAAAATTTTGATCATGAAGATCTCAATTTAAATAAAAAAAAAAATTAAAGTGTTTTACTATTCTGACCATGGGGGTCAGAATACAGTAGCAACAAAAACAAAATTCTCCTACATTTAAATGGTGCCGAAACCCGGGATTTGTCGATGTGCTGACAAATGCCACATATTGTGAAAAAAGCAAAACTACTGCCGTCTTGCCTACGGTAAATTGCAAAAAAAAAAAAAAAAAAAAAAAACAAAATTACTGCCGTCTTGTCTGCGGTACATATCATCAACGTACAGTCTGTACTACGTGTTGCTGACAAATTTCGAGCTAAATTTAAAGCAACATGTCATCCGAAGCAGCTATTGAAGACCAGAGGAGGATCTTCCACCACATCGAACGTGTGGCCAGAGCCTTCGAGGCCAAACCTAAAAATACAATTTCCAAAGGTTATGTACAAACCATTCTTGAAGATTTGGAGAATAATTTCAAAACATTCAAAGATGGACACGATCAAATCATGGAGATTCTACGTGAGGAATCTATACCGGAAAACGAAGTGCCTTACATAAGTGGTGATACTTACTACAAGTGCTATGACTCGTATATTACATTGAAAACTAATTTACTTGATACAATTTTTGAATTTGATTCTCCACAGACTCCAACCGTTCACGCAAGTACATTCGCTGGCACAAGCCGGAACGAATCCTTTTGTGCAGGAGCTAGGCTTCCAAAAATTGATTTGCCATCCTTTTCAGGGGATTATATCGACTGGATTTCATATAGGGATATGTTCAAATCGCTCGTACATCAAAATAATTCCCTCACGAAGGTGCAAAAATATTTTTACTTAAAAAGTTCGTGTACTGGTACTCCATTGAGTATGGTAAATGAATATCCTGCTGCAGAAACGAGTTATGATTTGGCATGGGATGCTCTGGAGAAGAGATTCCATAACGAACGGAAATTAGTAGAGCAGATTTTAAAGCGATTTTTTTCTATTCCAAACACCGATGGAACATTCAAAAGCATAAAGGTGTTGCTCGATACTACGAGAATCTGTCTGTCTCAATTAAAGACTTTGGGAATTGATACGTCCACCTGGAACTCAATACTTATCTACGTGATTTCGCAAAAATTGGACATACAGACCCGCAAGGAATGGGAGCAGTCACTAAAAGCGAGTACGTCTATTCCAACCATGGCGGAAATGTTAATATTTTTGGAAACAACTTTTCGTACTCTGGAGTCAATAGAAGAAGAAGCAGTCTCCACCACGCCACACGCTATCAACAGAGAAACGCGAAGAAAGCCAACGAAATTTGTACGAGCTCACACTATTTCTACAGTAAATGACGACAACTGCCCCTGCTGCCATAAACGTCATCCGCTATACAAATGCTTTCGATTTACAAATTTGCCTTCGACGGAAAAGAAGAATTTTGTAAATCAGCATCGTCTCTGCCGAAATTGTCTAAACTCTGGACACATGCAATTCGCTTGCAAACACACTACCAGATGTCACATCTGTCGTGAATCTCATCATACCATATTACACAATGAGTTCTCGAAGAATAGTTCGCCCCCTGCGGAATTAGCCAATACCACGGTAAATCAAACATTCCAGCCACCAGAAAATACATCCACTCCAGAAACTGCAACTGTAAGTACGCACATTACAAACCTAAGTACTAGGAACTTGAATCCTGCTTTGCTGCCCACTGTGCAACTGATAATAAAAACTCAAAATCGGAATTTGAAAGTGAAAGCTTTGGTCGATCAGGGGTCTCAACTTTCCTTCATTTCTGAGGAACTTTCCCAAGTGCTACCATTTCCAAAACATAAAACTCGAATTAACGTTTCTGGTATTGGAGGACATCGAGCTTTAACAGTAAAGAAGTCTACAAGATTCATTCTACATTCTAACTACAAAAAGAATTTGAACTACCTATTACGGCTTTAGTGGTTCCGAGCGTTACGTCGTACATACCTACGAAAATAACACCCCTCTGTATTCCAGATCTCTCAGATTTCTTCCTTGCAGATCCAGACTTCCTCTTCCCGCAGAAGATTGATATCCTACTTGGAAATGATGTATATGGTGACCTCCTTCTATCTGGTATGAAGAAATTTGAAAACAGTTTCTTACTGCAAGAAACACAGTTTGGATGGATGATATCAGGGTCCCCAAGGTCACAAACGATCGCAACAAGAATTTCAGCAAATGTGTGCTCTTTAGATGAGCAGCTCCGTATGTTCTGGGAACAAGAAGAACTTTTGGATATAAAACCGCAAACTAATGAAGAAGAACTCTGCGAGAAATTGTTTGCTGATACACACTCACGTGATGAAACTGGTCGATACACGGTCCACCTTCCATTCAAAAGGTTACTACAAGGTCAAGAGCTACCTACATTTACCCACACGGACTATAACGCAATGAAACGATTGAAGCAGTTGGAATCATCGTTTCAACAGAAAATCCAATTTGCCGATGAATACCGAAAGTTTATGTTGGAATACGAAACACTTCAGCACATGGTTAAGCTTGGTGAGTATCCTCACTCAATACCACACAATGCATATTTCTTTCCACATCACGGTGTACTCAGAGAGAGTAGTACAACAACTAAACTTCGTGTTGTTTTTGATGGTGGAAATCGGAGACCACCACAAACTTCGATAAATGACGAATTATCAGCTGGTCCTGCTTTACAAAATGATTTGTCTACAATCATCACACGATGGCGAAGACATTGCATTGGGTTTACTGCCGATTTGGAGAAGATGTTTAGGCAAATAAATGTCTGTCCAGAACATCAGCCATTCCAATGTATTCTCTGGAGAGATGCCACTGGAAAAATTTGTGTTTACACTCTTCGAACAGTCACCTATGGTACTACGTCCGCCCCCTACTTGGCTATAAGGGTACTCCAACAACTCGCAGCAGATGAAGAAACACGCTTTCCAGAAGCCAGTCAAATTCTACGCGAAGATACATATGTCGATGACGTCATATCTGGGACGGACAATCCACACGAAGCTTTACAGCTACAAAATCAGCTTTCGAATCTATTGAAATCAGGAGGCTTTCATTTAAGGAAATGGAATTCGAATTGCCCTGAACTAATGGAGCGTATTCCTGAGGAAGATCGTGAAATAAATAATTTATTTCCGATTCAAAAACCGAAAATGTCCAAAGCACTTGGTATAAATTGGGATACCAATCAAGATGCATTTTGTTTCTCGATAAATTTCAAATTTTCTCATCCTATAACTAAAAGCAGTCTACTTTCAGATGCCTCTAAGCTGTTTGATCCCCTAGGATGGATCAGCGCTACGACCATTACAGCCAAAATTATATTTCAACAGCTCTGGAAACTCAAGCTTGACTGGAATGACCTTCTGCCAGAAGAAATTCAACATCAATGGATTCACTTCAGAGAAAAGCTGAAATCTCTGGAAGAGATTCGAATCCCACGATGGATTGGTTACCGACCAACATCCACAGTTGAACTACATGGCTTCAGCGATGCTTCTAGATTAGCATATGCAGCTGTCGTATATGCCAGAATTATAACGGAATCCGGTGAGATATTAATAAACTTACTACAAGCCAAAACCAAAGTCGTTCCGCTGAAAAGTGAAACAATCCCTCGTCTGGAATTAACTGCAGCAACTCTACTAGCAAAATTAGTTGCTAAAATAAAAGCCAGCGTAGAATTCAACATTAGCAGCATCGTATACTGGACGGATAGCACTATCGTTCTTGCGTGGCTAAAAAATAATTCAACACGGTTGGAAGTCTACGTGGCAAATCGAGTAGCACAAATACAACGTATTTCGAACGTTAATAATTGGAAGTATGTTCCCACAAAAGAAAACCCAGCTGACTGCGCGTCCAGGGGTTTACTTCCAGAACAATTAGTTCGTCACACGCTTTGGTGGAAAGGCCCACCTTGGCTCCAAAATACTTCCGATACATGGCCAACTTTCCCCAATGAAGTTTACTGTGAAGAAATCAATAACAATTATGCTGTATCTTTCCACACAAAAACAACAAGTCTACAATATCCCGAAATCACACTTAAATACTCAAAACTGTCAACTATGATACGAGTGACGTCATATATTCTACGATTTTATAACAACGTAAAACAAAAATCCAAAGTAAGCAGAGAGAATGGATTTTTGAAAACTTCTGAGTTACAACGAGCATTACAATTACTCATAAAACAAACACAGGCCGTGTGTTTTCAAGAAGAAATTCGCTGCCTTACACAAGGAATGAGGGTTCCTAACCAAAGCAGTATTGCAAAATTATCACCGTTCTTAGATGAAAGAACATTCTACGAGTTGGCGGTAGATTGTCAAATGCATCTATACCCTACAACACTAAACACCCGATTTTGCTATCGAAGCAAAATCCTCTTTCTTTTCTTCTATTTTCAGAAGCACATATGAAAACATTTCATGGTAGCCTCCAGCTAATGCAGTCCTATGTGTCTCGTGCCTACTGGGTTGTTTCTGCTAGAAACATAGCAAAACGTGTCCAACGCCAGTGTGTCGTCTGCTTTAAGTATAAAGCTCAAATATGTCAACAACTAATGGGCAACCTGCCCTCTGTGCGTCTACACCCAACCAGGGCATTTAAACATAGTGGACTAGACTATGCCGGCCCAATTAATATAAAACATCGTCACTTAGGACAGCATCAACCACAAAGGGCTACATCTGTCTTTTTATCTGCATGTGTACCAAAGCGATACACTTGGAAGCAGTGACAAGTCTAAACGTCGATTCATTTCTAGCCGCATTCAGGCGCTTTATCTCTCGAAGAGGTTTATGCAGCGATCTTTATTCCGACTGTGGAACAAATTTCGTGGGTGCCAACAAGGAACTTCAAGTCCTCTATCAACGTAATAAATCGTCACTGCCCGAGCATCTTGTAGAAACGCTCGCAAATCAAGGCACTACCTGGCACTTCATTCCCCCCGCTTCACCCCACTTCGGAGGTTTATGGGAAGCAGGAGTGAAGTCAACAAAACATCATCTGCGCCGCATAATGAGAGACCGCATACTTACCTACGAGGAACTCAGCACACTTTTGGCGCAAATTGAAAGTTGCCTGAATTCTAGGCCTTTATGCCCACTGTCAGCAGACCCCGCTGACTCCGATGCCCTCACACCGGCTCATTTTCTAATTGGTGAGGCCACCAATTGCATTCCCGAAGAAGACTTGCTTTCTGTGAGCATTGACCGCTTGAGTAGATGGAAATTGGTCGAACGCCTCAAGCAAAACTTTTGGGATCGCTGGAATAGAGAATATTTGTGTCGCCTTCAATCACGTCCAAAATGGAATAAAATGGAACGAAACATCAGAGTAGGCGATATAGTTCTCCTCCTACACGAACGAAGCATTCCGGGTCAATGGCCGCTTGCAAAAGTTGAACAACTTCACCCTGGTAATGACGACTTGGTACGAGTTGTCACACTGTATTGTAATGGCAAATACATCAAACGCCCTATCTCCAAAGTATGCCTCCTGCCATCAGATGAAGTTCTACCTAAAGAAGAGAAAATTCTAACAACATAAGAACAGTCGTTCTTGGCGCGGGAGAATGTTTGGGATTTTTTTTCCCCAAACTAAAAATACACTGCAAACCCTACATACAATTATTTTCCTCCTCAAGAGTTTGTTGAACTCTTTTCTATTCCCTTTTCTATTATTATTTGTTTACGCGAAACCAAACCTAACGGTCCCTTATGTAGGTACAGACGATCATACGAGTATGTATGTATGTACATATGTACATAGCTACCTAACAACGGCCGTCGGTCATCTCGCTGCTGCTGCTATTGCGTTTTCGTTTTGTTTGGTCGCAGCAAAAATTAGTCAGTTGCCTTTTGTACATCTGCATGAAGCAGATCATAATTATTGAAGAAAAAGAATAGAATATTTTAATAAAAATTTTGATCATGAAGATCTCAATTTAAATAAAAAAAAAAAATTAAAGTGTTTTACTATTCTGACCATGGGGGTCAGAATACAGTAGCAACAAAAACAAAATTCTCCTACAGTCCCAATATAACGGTTTTCCATTAAGCTGTATTTTTCGATGGAATTTTTTTGGAAATTTTTCACTTTTCTTCACTCAGCTTTTTTTACTTGTTTTCTCTGTCTGGCATGGAGATTTGTTTTAGGAACCTAAGCTTTCGTCATCGAAATTGCCCATAATTACCCATTACTTGGTAACATAAAAAAGGCACTTTGTATGGCAAATTCTACAGGAATGTCTTATTATTTATTATAGGAGTATTCAATTGTCATTATTTTTGCCTCCATATTAAAGCACAGTGTGTGTCATTAGTAGTAGTGCTAAAAGTGACACATGTGCTTACCAAATTTTTTCCTCAGATTTCTTGCATGTCCACTCCGCCCAGGCTCGCCAAAAGCTGAGTGAAGAAGTCACTGTAGTAAACTTTCAGCAACTTAATGGAGTGTAGTCTACATATGCTCACACACACACACGCAAACATTTGTGTACATCTTTTGTTTGATTTCTTGATTGTGTGACATGCATACATACAAATGGACACAGCAAACACCAACAACCGAACTAAAAAGGAAAAACGTAAAGTGCACTTCGCCATGCCGTTTTATTTATAGCTCACATGTGTGTAAACACAATGTCAGTTGTGCGATTGTACGCTTGCCATTGTTGCTGCTGCCGTTGTTGTCGTTGTTACTTTAGCAGTTGCGACTTTTAGCGTAACAGCTGTTGAAGCTGCCGCTGCCATTTTACTTTAATGTATTGTGTCCATTTCAAATATACAAAAGTGATTGTTCACTTTTTTTTACCAAAAAAGAAATTATAGAAAGACCAAAGTCACGGGAAGTTTTTATTAAAGCTAGGAAAGGATTGAGATATATTTAGAAATCATATCCATTAAATTCAAAATGTTATTTCTATTATTCTACTAGTTTTTCCTTATCGGTAATCAGCCAACAATTTTAATTAATATTGGAAAAATGTAAAAAAATAGTAAGGAAAAGTCAAAAGTCGGGTGGGGCCGACTATATGATACTCTACACCATTATCCATATTTAGTAGAGCTCCCATAAGAAATAATTTATTTCAAGTATATCTTACAACCTATCAACATTTGGCTTTAGAGAAGTTATAGTTAGCTATAGTCCAAATTTTTAACCTCATGCAAAATTCCGAGTTGATTGTTACCTCTGGGATTTTTGGTCTATTTTAACCCCTTAATAATTCGCGATCATCTACAAAAACAATAGGCTTCTATTCTGACCTTGAGTGACGATCGGGTTATAATTGCGACCTGTATATAATACCCCAATAATTAGCTTTGTAAGATATAAAAAAAAAATAATTCAATATTGTAAGTCAAATTGAAAATATCTCATGATATAAAGAAGATACTTTTTTATTAGAATATTTTTATGTGATATAAAAATATTCTAGTTTTAATGGAATATTTTGTAATTTTGTACCTAAAAGATATTGTCCATTTCACCCTCTAAATATTATCCGACGACCATCCAAATTGGTAGGCTTGTTATACCCTCAGCCATATAACTAGAGACGGAATATATCATTTATTACTACAAAAAGTGGCTCATCGAAATTAAGGTTTCAGATCCTAGGTCAGTTGGTATGAAATCTAATTCAGGAAAGTTGGAGTCGATCTAGAGATGCCCGTCCGTATATCTGTCTGTCTGACTGTTCCAAACTTGGTACATTGTAATTTTATTATCAAACTTAGATCGACTACGAAGATGGGCAATATCGCTCCACTCCTTCTGGTACCTCCCCCACAAAAGGTCAAAACTTTCCAACAAAAATAAATTAATGGTACATAAATAGAAGGGATAATGCAATTTTACTCGAACTTTGTAAATCCTCATATTTGCATTAGTGCTTGGTCAGGTGCGAAAATAAATGATATCGGCCACTCCATTAAGTACCTCCCCAACAAAGGGTCCAAATTTTTGAATAATTATAACTCCTATATAATGTTATATAAAATTCCGATTTTCTTCAAATTACACACATCCAAATATTTTTACTAACCCAAGGTCTGGTGTTAAGATGGAATATATCGGTCCACTCCTTCTGGTACCTCCCCCTACAAAAGGTCGAAATTTTGAATATCCATTAAGCTCATAAAACGTGAAATTAATATCCAATCCAATTAGGCTTGGCATATCTGAATATTTCCATCAACACAAGATTTTTCATAAAGATGGTGGAGATTGGACCATTCCCCCTGGTACCTTCCCCACAAAGGGCTAAAGTTTTAAATTACCAAAACAATCAAAAACTCCGAAATAAGCATTCGGATCTCTTCATATTTCATACATTCCATTATTTCTACTAACACAATATTTGCTGTGAAGATGGGATATATCGGACCACTCCTTCTGGTACCTCCCCCACTAAGGGCCAACATTTTGAATAACCATGAAGCCTATATCTCAATATTTCCATCAACAGAAGATCTTTCATAAAGATAGTATAGATCGGACCATTCCTTCTGGTACCTCCCCCGCATAGGATTGCCCCTACCAATATCTATTCGCTACAGCACATAGTGGTAGGAGTATTATGTCTTTGTGCATTTGCATGAAGTGAGATAGACCCATAGTTACTTTGAGGATCTTCATCTTCTGTCCATGTATTTTTGTGAAAAAAAATGCAGGTCGCATTTATTATCCGATTGAGATGAAAATTTCCAAACAATATTTATTTGACCCAAGGACGAAGCATATTGAAATTGATGAAAAACGAATCAAATTTAGATATAGCTCCCATTAACATCTTCAACCGATTTCGGGTTAATTTTGCACCAAATGGCCAATATTAGTCCGAATGACCTGAATTTTGACTGATTTGACTGAATACAGTCTAAAAGCAATTGTTTCAAATTTTGGTGAAATTGGTTTTGATATAGCTATAGCTCACATACATATGTTTCATCCAATTTGCGGTTTTAAGTGCTTCACATGCGTAATATGCACTCCACAACAATGATATTTGGTACCAGATATCAGATACAGCTCAGAAATAAGTTTTAAAAATTTTGTCAACATCGGTTCAGATTTGGATACAGCTCCCATAAATATTCATCCTAAGAGCAAGTGCTTCAGATGCTTCGGTTTAGATGTAGCTATAGCTCCAAAATATATGTTTCATCCAATTTGGTATTTAAGTCCCTCACATTCGTAATATGCTCTCCACAACAATGACTTTTGACATTAGGCATCAGATACTGCTCGAAAATACCTCTTCCAAATTTTATCGAAATAGGTTCAGATTGTTATATAGCTTCGATATACGTCTTTATCCGATTTTCCTTTTATTGTCCGCCATATATGTAATATCAGAACAAATTGAGTAGATTTTTTCATATTCAACTGAATTTTACCATTGTCGAAATTCGGTCCGGTATATCTATTGCTCTAATAATTTTTTTTTAATATAAACCTTATCGATCTACTATGATCTACTTCACATAAATTCCCAATGAATGAATAAAGTATGAAAATGGAATTCTTCGGTTGACCGTATCTGGTACCTCACGCACATTTTAACATTTTATATGAATTACAACATATCTCATATAAAGTGAAGTAAGTACCCAATATAGTCCAAACCTAACACGTCGTAATATTTATATCAATATTTATTTAAGTCCTACACGAAATGGACAATATTGGTCCATTCCTTTTGATCCTACTCCATAGAGGGTCAATAATTTTAATAATCATAACAGAAGTCCAAATACATATATTTAATTAGTCGAAGAGGGGTAGAGAATTATGTTAAAGAAATTGTTCAACATAAAAAAATTTGTTGGGAACGTGGACCTGGGAGGACCTGTATATGGAACCTATATCATAAAATAATAAAATAAAAAATTCCCCTTATATTTGAAAAAATTTTGACCTGGGAACCAAAAACTCTTTTGTGATTTTGATCTAATATCCGAATACTACCACCTTCACTTAGAATTCACAACAGCCCACAAACACCCCCCAAAAAAATTGGCTGCTGTACAAAAATTGGCTGATTAATCACGCCATTGATGATGTGATCTTAAATGATATTTTCCAGACGTTATTGGTGTATCTAAATTTCAGTTAATAAAAACTAACGTTCACAATACCCAATCATCAACAAGCCACCTAGAATATACAATTTACAATTCAATTTAAAAGTTATTTTCGAAAAAAGTCCAACAGACCATGAAATCAAGCCTCAATAACCCACAGAGACACTGGTGACTATATGCGAAAAGGTTTGGCCATTATATTTCATCATCTTCTTTCGCAAGTACCAATGAACCTAAGAATGAATACATTCACAATTATTTCAAATATATTTTGTGTTGGTATATTCGTGTAGAAACGACCTACCGTAATTTTATGCTAAATTTGAAAATTCCGACAACACTTTCACAAAAAGCTTTCTCTCACTCTCTTCTCATATGAGCATAGAAAGTGAAAGTAGATAAGAGAATGTCGCTAAGAGCATAACAATATGGTGTTTCATTTCTCGAATATTCACAGTTCTCTTTATTGTTATTTCAAATATGCTCTCGGAAATACTCGGCATCCCTTGTGTTTGTGTGTGTGAAACAGAGCGTAAAAGATAAAACGGATATCCGTTTTATCTCAATTATATGGGAGAAGACAAAAAACAAACGGAAACTATGAGATGAAATGAAATGAGAGAATGAGAGGGAACTCAAGTGAAAGTTTTGCAGACCAACACATGAACGCACATACACACACACGCTCTCTCCCACATTCTCTAATCAAGAAATATACCAGCCAGTAATGCTATCTATAAAGTTCATTGTTTCATAATGTTTGAGTATTAATTATTGTTGGGTGGGTGTAGCTTACACACACACACAGTGCCATAAATACTGTCACACGCACAAAATCATCATATTGTGTGTGTATGTACGTGTGTCGTGTGCTGGCTACTTACTTCCTTGCCTCATACACTGATTTTACAATAATTTATGATATTATTTACAATTTCGTTTTGTTCCTAAACTTTTTCGTTCCGTTTATTTTTTGTTTTTACTTAAATTAATATTTTAATTATCGTTTTGCTGTCGCAATGATGACGTTTCGATTAGTGGTATCCCCCCTATGCCTACCCTCTATAAACGTGTGGTTAATTTAGTAAGTGCTATATTCACATTTATGTTAAATATGAAAATTGAAGACAAACCGTTCTGTTGTTCATTTTGTATTCAAATTTGCGTGTCAAATCGTAATTAATAGTGACGAAAATTAAAAGGGAGTGCTTTGACCAATGTGTCGGCCACATTTCCCTCTTGGGTTGGGGTGATGTTTGCAAAACGTTGCCCTTTAACAAATGACCGAAGACAAGTAACTCTTTTTGTTTTTGGACTTGATTATCATACAAACAGGATTGCCAGCGATATTTTGTTATGGCGATACATGAAATGAAGTAAAGAAATAAATTATTCGTTCATAATTTATATTTTGTTTCCATAGAGAGAACGTCACAAAGGGAGATGATGGTATTGGGGACAATGTACTTAAGCTGGGTTTGAAATGGAAACCACGATCAATGTCTTTATGTCGATTCTAATTTTCTGTATAGGGAATAAAATCATCTAAATGGTCCCTTTTGAAATCATTTCTTAATGGCTTGATTTTTTTTTTTTTTTGACAGGGATAACGAGTGTTACCCATCGATTTTCAATAACATCAACTGTAAAACTTAAAATATATGAATATTTCCATCGAACCTCCTTTATTTCGTCAAGTGAAACTAGTAAAAATGGAAGTTGTACTGGCACTGCAATTCTCATAACTAACGCCAGTTTCTGTTCAAACCGGCCATGATTTCTGAAATAATTCAGTTATAATTACAGTGGTTATAATTGCTTTAAATTCAGTACTTAGAGTTCGGACTCTACGTTTTGCCCCTAGTACTTCCCGATATTCGGTATTCTGATGATTTTTGGTATATTTTGGTATATACGGAGTTTGTAACGGGTTCTGTCTTTTGTGGCGGAATAGGCTAATAGCACTACCTCCAGGCTAATAGCGGTACCTCCAAATAATGTTTTTTTTTGATTTGGTATTTAGAAGACGCAATAGAAAACAACCACTATAACAGGAAACTGGTATCATTGACCTTGCGGCATTTTGAAGTCTTTTTGCTAACCGGTTTCATTGGGAAAAATGGAAGTGGACCCAATATTCCATACTGATACTTTTATGTACCCTCAGAGGGTAAAACGTGTCTTATCAAAATAATAATCTTTGGACCAAATCCGTTTCGGCAGATTAGGAGTCGATCTAGTGATGTCCGTCCGTCCTTCTTACTGGTGGTGCGCACGATAACTTTCGAAGGAAGTATCCGATTTGGCCCAAAATTGGTACATCGTAATATTATTGTCAAACTTCAATCGGATGCGTATATGCGTCCACATCGGACCACTTCCCCAGAAAAGGTCAAAAATTTCAAAGAAAATTATTTACTGATAGAAAGAGAAAAGGTCATTAAATTTTGTGCAAACTTCGTAAATCCAAATAATTTTGTAAATGCTAGCTCAGGTGTGATAATTGACAAAATCAACCCACTCAATCAAGTACCTTCCACACAAAGGGTCAACATTTAAAATAACTGTATCTCTTATAAAATGTGAAAAAAGAGTCAGATTGTTTTCAAATTTCACACATCCCAATATCATTAGTAACAGAAAATCGGGTGTAGAGATAGAATAAATCAGCTTACTCCTTTTGGTAATTCCCCCCACAGGGGGTCAAAATTTCAAATAATTATGACTCTCTCTCTCTCTTTCATGCGAAATAAGCATTCGACTCATTCTCTTCAGATTTCACACATCGCAATATTTTTATAAATACAATATCTGGCATGAAAATAATATATATCGCCCTACCCCTTCTACAACCCTCCACCCATAATGGGTAACAATTTTAAATGCTTCTATCTCTCATAACCTAATGAAAATACCTATTCAACAAGTCAAAACATCATTAACGATTTTTTGGACCCGGATTTTTAAAATACCTCCCAAAGTTCGAAAAAGGCTTTTTGACACTATAACCTTCCCAAAATTCTACAATATGTATTATTATCTTTCTTGGATCCAGGGATATTGTTTTTTTAACCCAGACAATCGGAATATGTTCAGTGGCCGGTTGGGAAAATCTCAAGCACCGGCCGCTTACCTAAGAAGAGTATTAAGTTTAGAAAAACTTGGAATTGCGAAGCCGTTGTTGGACATAGCCAATGTAGAAAATCTGAAAAAGTATCAGGAAAATATCAAATTTTGAAAAATTTTGGGTAAAAATGTATATGGGAGCCATTTCAAAATCTGAACCGATCTTGACAACATTTTTTTTTTTTTTTTTTTTGATATCTTTTTGATATCAACCCTTTTTTGTGATATCTGGTACCAAAGAGTATTGTTGTGGAGTGGACATTACGCATGTGAGGGACTTAAAACCCAGAATCGGATGAAACATATATATGTGAGCTATAGCTATACCTGAACCGATTTTCACCAAATATGAAGTACTTGCTTCTAGACTGAATTCCGTCGAAATTGCCAAAATTCAGTTCATTTGTGCTGATATTAGCCATTTGGTGCACAATAAACTTGAATTCGGAAAAAGATATATAGGGTAGCTATATCCAAATCTGAACCGATATTGACAAAATTTTTAGCACTTTTTTCTGAGCAGAATCAGAAATCAGATACCAAAGATTATTGTTGTGAAGTGCATACTACGCATGTGAGGGATTGTGTTATTGGCCATTTGGTGCGCAATTAACCCGAAATCGGCTGAATATATATATGTTTATCTAAATTTGATCCGAATATTAACTATTTTAATACAGTTCGTCCTTGGGCTAAACAAATATTGCTTGGAAAAGGCCATCTCAATCGGATAATAAATGTGAACTGCATTTTTTTGTTCACAAAAATAGATGGATCGACGGACTGACATGCATAAAACGACTCACAAAGTGATTCTATGAAAATCCTCAAAAGTAACTATGAATCTGCCTCGCTTCCTTCTCCATCTTACAAACAAAGGCACAAAGACATGATACGGTTACCACTATGTGGTACAGGGTATAAAAATGGCAAAGAGTGGAAATCACTCGTGAGTGAAACTTGCGCGACGGCTCTAAGATTGGATTTTTTATTTTTTACTCTTCTCTCTATTGTTTTATGTGGGAGTGCTCCCGAGTCACTCCAGTTTGCCAAAATTAGAGAGGGAGTCGAAGCACTCGAAATAGAGTAAGAGATCAATCAAAAAGAGGATTTTTGTATACAAAAGCAACAACATTATGCATACGAATACAACAACGTTGCGACAATATTCAAAATAACTAAGTGCTCGGCTAGAGTAGAATGTGTGCTTAATTTCTTTCGAATTTTGTCCCCACTCTAAAATGAGCGTACCTGGCTCGAGCGTCATCCAAAATATAGTTTGCTCAATTTTTTTCGCTACTCCCAAAAGTTTTCCCGCTCGAAATCGAGCAAGTTTCATTCTTTACTCGAATTTGAGTAAGTTTTTATGTGAGCCAGGAACATTTTTTTCGGGCTATAGAAATCTTGAAGGGTTTTTTTATTAAAAAAAATAAAAAGCTATACTCCAAAGTATCATTCTTTAATCGAATTCGAGAGAGTTTTTATGTAAGCTTATATAAGGCCAGAAGAATTTTTTTCGTGCTATAGAAAGAACTCCCAAGAGATCAAGAATTTGTTTATTAAAAAAAACACTCCCAGCTTCTGCTTTTTATAAGAGTTCTCTGAAGAAATAATCTCATAAGACCATATGTGTTCTTTGCGAAAAATGTGTTTCCTTTGTAAAAAAAAAAAATACAATACTAGTGTTTCTCTTGGATTTCAAGAGTAAAGATTTCTTCATTAAAAAAATCAATAGAGGGCACATATAGATCTTTCCCATTGAAATATTTTTTGAATGCCAAATGTTAACATTAATGTTAAAGAAACAAATCTCGAAAAGGTAGAAATGTCATAGACCAGAGGTGGAGAATTTCTTATAAAAGTTATTTTCATAGAAGACGACATGATTTCTTCTTTCGTAGAATACTTTAATTTTAGGAAGTAAAAACATGACGGTATTTTTTCCCAGAAAATAAAAGGGAATTTAAAAATAGGTAACAGTATTCAGAATTGAAGGTCTGTAAAGCTTTTTTAAACCTCGAAGATCTTCAGGTCTCCTTCATCAAAACTTGATGGACATGAAGTCCTTTCATAAAAAAACCTGAATCTGTTGCTCATAATTTATTTTCCGGCCTTCTTCCAGAGAATAGGAGATAGCCATAGATAACTCTCTCATAGAAATCCCCTGACTCTTCTTTTAAACAATTTTCAGAGAGGTGGGTGGTTTTCTTTTATGGCAGACCTGCAATTATTTTTTTAAAGAGTTGAATATCTGCTCTTATGGCAGCCCCTGCTTCAAAGAATACCTGTGGCTGGATTCTTTTTCTGCAAAAATTTGAAATGAAAAAAAAATATTATTTTTCTAAAAACTCTTCTTTTTCATAGAAGTTTTCTTAGACCAAATTAATTTCGATTTCGATTTGCTAAAAGAAAACTTCAAATATCATTCGAATCTTTTTGAATCTAATTTTGAAACTCAATCCACTTATTTTCAAAACAGGTCATTCTTCATATGACCTACACCTACATTTCATATGGATATTCTTAACACTGATCATTTCGTTAATCCCCCCTCAAGAAAAAAAATCCGTGTTATGACGTCAATTATTCTATGTCAGATGTCTTTTATGGCACATAATGAAGTTAGAAAATAAAAGAAAAATATATATTTTCCCTTTTTTCGGTTGGTAACATTTGTTTTTAATGCCATACATACATAAATTCACATACATATATCTATGTATAAATATATATGTATATATTTGGTGGAACTGGTTAAAGGACCTGGGAGTAATCGAACATCAAACGAAGTGGAAATGAAACACAAATAGAAAACGTGTTAGCCCCCACATCAAATCGTGACCGACTAAGTCAAAGACAAACAGAACAAAAACAGGGGGAGCAAAAACAGAAAACTAAACTAACAAAAACAACAACAACAATTGTAATGACGACGACGAAGACTACGATGACTACGAATCATGATAACCATCATCATGTTAAGGATATCAAGCAACCCAGCAGTCGGTCTGTCGGTGGGTCTGTCTTATTTGCAGGCAAACGGAATTGTAGAGTGGCTAGTGGCTGGTTTTGCCATTGCTGCAAAGCTCTAGCCAGTCTTCGTGTCGTCAGTTAAACGAGGGCCTGCACTAATTTGTTTCTCTTTGCTAGCTGTCAAATTGGAATATCAACAAACATGATAATCCACACACAACAGAAAAACGAGTAAATTTTGAAGTGGAATTCGATTTAACTACGCGCCACCAGAAACTGAGGCACAGCGACAACTACAACAACAACAGCCCCCAAAAATGAGCAAAGGCAAACAGGAAAGCAAAGAAAAGTTGCGATAAAAACACAAGCGCTGCTAGGTAGACAGACTTCAAACAGGGAGACAGACAGTAAGTTTTTCCTGTTTGCTAGCAGCAGCACCGCCATTGCCACCACTAGTCAGGACAATCAAAACGTGACACACAGACAACGAACCGAAAAACGGCAAGGATACTCCATGAGCAGAGAGCCAAAAAATTAAAGAGACACACACAGAGAGAGAAAGTTATAGGCCGTGAGAGAAAGCATTTCATTGAGTGCTGGCCTCAACGAGAGTGAAAGTTGTCTATCTCTGTGAGAGACCAGGTTAGTAGTATCAAGTTGTAGTCTCTCGCCAGCTAAGCGGTGTTTTTGTTCCACTGTGTATGGGTGAGAAGATGCTTGGATTATTGTGTGAGTTTTAACATTTGAATAAAATGTTGTCAATAGGGTTGTCGAATGCACAAATTTACCTTGGAGAGTGGGGAAATTGATATTAATTTATTTTATTTTATTTTATTTCTTTTTTTGGTTAAGAAGAATCCAAATGGGAAAATGACTGGATTTATTTTTTATTTAAATTTATAATCTATATGTATTTAGGTATAGAAAAAACCAGCAAGAAAAGGTCGAAAGTCAGGTGGGGCCTACTATATGATACCCTACACCACTATGCGTATTTAGTAGAGCTCCCGTAAATATTGGGAATTTAAATGAAGTAGATTATATCAACTACGAACAAAATAAGATTGCTTTATGGTGCATACTATAAATTCGATAAGAATTATATTAATGGAGCAATAGATATACAGAACCGCTTTTCACCAAATGGTAAAATTTCGTTGAATATGAAAAAATCTACTCAGTTTGGGCAGAGATTGCATAAATGGTGAGTAATAACCGTTAAATCGGTTGAAGATGTATATCAAAGCTGTATAAAAATCTTAACCGATCTCGATAAAATTTGACAGAGGTATTTTCGAGCTGTATATGATGTCCGGTATCAAATATCACCAAATCGGATGAAACATATTTATGGCAACCATAGCTATATTGGAACCGGTTTTTACCTAAATTTTAAGCACTTACTTTTAAGCAGAATTCCGTCGGAATTGCCAAAATTCAGTCCATTTGGGCTGATATTAGCCATTTAGTGCACAAAAAACATGAAATCGGATAAAGATATTTATGTGAGATATATCCAAATATGAACAAAATTCTTAATTCTCAGCTGTAATATCTGGTACCAAAGATTAGTGTTATGGAGTTCATATTACGCATGTGAGGGACTTAAACACCAAATCGGATAAAGCATATATATGAGATCCATGGCTGTGTCTGAACCGATTTTCATCAAATTTTGAGGTACTTGTTTTTAGGATGAATTTAGTCGGAAATGCCAAAATTCAGTCCATTTGGGCTGATATTGGCCATTTCGTGCAGAAAACACTGTAACTCGGATAAAGATATATATGGGAGCTATATGCAAATCTGTACAGATCTTGACAAAATTCTTAATTCTCAGCTGTAATATCTGGTACCAAAGATTATTGTTATGGAGTTCATATTACGCATGTGAGGGACTTAAACACCAAATCGGATAAGGCATATATATGGGATCTGTGGCTATATCTGAACCGATTTTCACCAAATTGCCAAAATTCAGTCCATCTGGGCTGATATTAGCCATTTAGTGCACAATAAACCTAATATCGGATGAATATATAAATGGGAACCATATCCGATCGCGATTAGATTTGACGTATTTTTGGGCTCCATATCCTCAGACACCAACAGTGAATTTTAGAAACCACCTCCATATCTGAATTTCGGATGCCAAAAGGAGCCTTAATATCACATTTGAAGATTACAGCCCTATTACTTCACCCAATACAAAATTTGGTACCATTCAGTATTTTTCGTACAATTGTAGTACGCATTTCCGTAACCGCCTGCATATGTCCAGTCTACACATGAACAGCGATCCTAACACCAAATTTCAGATTTCAAGCACTATCTGTTCACCTTATACCAAATTGTACCAAATTTTGTACAATTTAGTACTTTTTATAGCCCTCAATTTCAATTTTGAGGATTCCAGCCCTATCCCTTCACTCAATTTCAAATTTAGTACCATTTATTAATTTTCGTACAATTACAGTAAAATCTTCCAAAACCACATCCATATCTCAACCAGAGAAATTTGTATAAAATTTCAGCTCTATTCCGTCGCCCAAGACCTAATATTTAGTACTTTTCCTACAATTATAGTACACATTTCCAAAACCACCTTCATATCTAAATTCCAGATACCAATAGAGATCTTTATATCAAATTTGAGAATGCCAGCCCTTTCCCTTCGCCCAATAAATTAAGTACCATACAGTACTTTCGTATAAATATAGTACACATTTTTACTATTTAGTACTTATCGAACTACATATCTCAATTATATATACCTCAATATCAAATTTGAGGACTCTAGCCCTGTACCTTCACTCAATTCCAAATTTGGTACCATTTACTAGTCTTCGTACAATAGTACGCATATTCAAAACTACTCTACCGGGCTACACATGAACAGCGACCCTTATACCATATTTCAGATGTCAGCACTTTTTGGACCTGCACAGACAATTTTCTGCCATAGGTTTTAATATCCATTACGAACTTTAAATGCCAAATTTGAAACAATTCCTTTGAATAATGTCGCTACAATCATAAAAATACCGAATATCTGGGACAGATGGGGGCTATACGAAGGAGTGGACCTTCACAGACAATTTTCTGTCATAGGCTGCCGTATCCATTACGAACTTCAAATACCAATTTTGAAAAAATTCCGTTAAATAATGTCGCTAAAATCATCAAAATACCGAATATCGGAAGGTACCGTTATATGGGGACTATACGAAGACGTGGAACTACATTATCCATTTTCAATACCAAAAGTCCTGTAGACATAATATACATTTAACTGAAATTTTATGAACCTACTTCATTTCGTGCGGAAGCTAGAGTGACTTCTACAGACGGACGGACATCGCTAAATCGACATAGAATTTTATGCTGATCAAGAATATATATACTTTGTAGGTCTAAAATGTATATTTCGGGTGTTACAAACAGAATGACAAAATTAATATACCCTCTATACTATGGTGCAGGGTATAACAATTCAACATGGAAGAAACAACAATATTTGTCCACCGCGAAATCGCTTTGGTCATTTTCTCAGGGTTTTCATCTCTACCAATTGTCCTCAACTTTCCCATCAATATATTTTAATATTACACACAGCAACCCTAAAAGTTGTCTCTGTTTGTCTCTGGGAGACACGTACATACATTTTCCATACTCACACACACGCACACACCGCTCACAACTATGCAGCACACCACAATGTCGATGTGAGCCTTAAAGTATGCTTCACTGTTTCAATTTCATTTTCTGCCAACAATCAAATTTTGTGCTTGTGATAAGCTACTCGGATTGTGGTTGTATATGGTCGCTTTCAGTCTGTATAGTGTTTACACCCCTGATTGACGTGAAACGAGAAGTAACGTAAAACGCAGTAAAACAAAATAATCTAGAAGAAAATTATTTAAAAAAAAAATTAAATTAAAAAAAAATCAAAAATTAAAAGAAGAAAAAAAGGCAAATAAAGTGAGAAAATTGAATTGAATAATCTATCTCAAACCGAAACCCTGAGTTCCGGAAACTACAGCCATTCCAAAGGCAAATCTCTAAATACAAATGCCATTAAAATTTAATGCTTCAGTATTTGAATGGTCGGAATTCGAAAACGAAGCCTGTGTAGTTGGCTATTGTGAATGAAAATTCTTGTCATTGTCTTAATTGCAATCGTGGCGTTATCATCACACTGTCGGCATCGTGAGTGGCTAAAGTGAGTGTTTTTCGAATTCTGTAATGGGTTTGGAAATTTGAAATTTCCAAGTGAAAAAAGAGTTGGTTTTAAGAATTTTGTTAATTAAACGAGAAAGCTCTTTTGAGTCTAAACCATTTGCGTAAATTTGTTTTCAAGTTCATAAATTATGCGGCGGGCAAAGGCCTAAAACCACTTCAGTTATACCTGTTTTTTTGATCAACCCAAAGTTAAGGCTAACCACAACCTACCAACCAACAATGATGTTACCTTTAAAATAAAAAGAAAGAAAAACAAAAGCAACAACAACAAAACAATGGAATCACAAAAAAGGCTAACAGGAGCCATATAAAGTAGAGTCAGCACAAAATACTTCAAAGATAAGGCCAACGAATGAATGTACAAAAAACCCAAAGAATAATATCATCAAAATACAAGGAAATATACGAATGAAAGACAACAACAAATACAAGAAGAAAAAAATAACGAAAAACAACAACGAAAATTGTATCTACCTTGTAAAAGCGAGTGCGTGTGTTCTGAACTCACATCAGGCAATCCCCCGAAAAAAAATCGCAAAAAATTTCAGCCAACTCCGGGCATTTCTCTAACAATCATCATCATCAACAAAATCATCATCATCGTCACATTCTTCTTCTTGTGCTTTCGCCATGCCCGTTTCGCACATCAGATTGTCGAAAGCAAACAACGCAAAAAACATAAAACTCCCTATCAAAAAAATAAAAAAAGAAAAATAAGAGAAGAGCTAAAAAGTGGAGATTTTTGTGGTTGTGGTGGCTCTGTGTCATATTTTTTTCACCACAACAAAATTACTGGACATTTTTGAAAAATAATGAAAAAGAAAACTTTTCCTTAAAAAAAAAATACCAAAAAATATTTTTTAAAGCAAATTCACACACATATCATAGCCGGAACGACTAACCCAACACCACTCCCTAAGAAACTGATTTACGAAACAATGTCTCTTTGTGGTGTGTGGCGGCCAACCTTGGCCTTCCCACCATGTAGCTTAATTGCCATGGTTAAATATATATTTCTTCCATGAATATTCTTATCCACGATCTTTGAGAAGGCAAAGAAAAAAAAAAAAACAGAAATTCAAATTACTTGTTTTACATCTTTCTCGGAATAAATAGTATCTGATTTAATACATAAGCCGTGAGCCACGGCTTTTCTTTTCATCTTCTGCTCCGCGCCTTAGCTATATAAATTTTATGCAAAATAATTAGAATTTTTCACTCAAGTTGTTCTCATACATCTTAGCATGCATTAAATGTTAATTTTTTTTTTCGTTTGAAGATTTAATGTGTCTGATGTTGGGATTAAAAATTTAGAAACATAGTTTGATTTCATGCCAATGGATGTCTCTTGGGTCGAAAAAAGTTTTAAGACAATTGGAGTCGTTGCAGTGATGACCGCCTGTCAGATCTGCACAAATAATGAATGTCCGATTTGGTACACTCTTTTAACATAGTAATATGGACAAAAACTTCACACTTCACAATATATCTCTAACAGGGCTGTGGAATCCCCGACAACCAATTTATGGAAACAATAAAAAATAATTGACCGAAATTGGAATTTTTAGTTAGGTCTACGTTAATTATGTTTGAGAGCCTGACTCGCCATATTACTGCTAATTTGTTGAAAAATTATAAAAATCAGAAGTTATCGATATGGATTATACCTGAACATGGACCAATGTAGCCCATTTTTAATACCAATCATCCTAGCCAATATTTTCTTCTCATCCTCTATCTCCAAAAATGGTTAAATCATGAACAAGCCAAAACTTCAATTGGGGAAATGAATGAATAAAAAATATTACTACACAGATGCGAAATCGTAATTATTATTTTTGGACCTTCCACATAGTATAGAGGGTATATTAACTTAGTCATTCCGTTAGTAACGAATTATAGTAGGTTGATAAAAGTTTACTCAAATCTGTGTTTTATCTGCAAGACTTTTTGTATTGAAAATGGGCTACACAGGTCCACGTTTAGGTATAGCCCCCACATAACGGTACCTCCCTGTATTCGATATTTTATTAATTTCAGCGACATTATTTACCGGATTTGTTTCAAATTTCATATTTTAAATTCGTAATGGTTGTACAACATACGACAGAAAATTGTCTGTGCAGGTCCAGGTCTCCCTATAGCCCCCATATATCGGTGCTCCTTTTATTCGGTGTTTTAATGATTTTAGCGACATTTTTCACCGGAATTGTATCAAATTTCGTGACAGAAAATTGCCTATGCAGGGTCACATCTTCGTATAGACTCAAAAATAAGGGTTACTCTCTATATTCGGTATTTTGTAAGGTTTTAACAAATTGTTAACTGATTCTTCCAAATTCGTTCCACATGGTGGAGCCATAAATAAAAGTGGTATTAAAAGTTCGGCCCGGCCGAACTTACTGCTTTTAACTTGTTTTTTTTTTCTTTTTGACTCCTACGTAAAATTCATGGTGGATCCATAAATAAAAGTGGTATTAAAAGTTCGGCCCGGCCGAACTTACTGCTTTTAACTTGTTTTTTTTTTCTTTTTGACTCCTACGTAAAATTCGGCTTCAGCTATGTTGTTCGAATCGATAATACCAACTCCATGACCACGAATTTCTACCACTAATAGATTTATTGCAAAAATTAGTTTTTTCGCGCAACTTTTTCTGGTGTCTCACCCACAAACTTTTAAAACTCAAAACCCAAATGTTTTTTAACAAGAACAAGAAGCAGTTAAATTCGGAAGGCCGAATATTTTATATTCTCTACAATTTGAAAAATTAACTCATGTAAAAATATGTTTGTAATGTTGGATATTATATTATCAGAAATATTGAGATTTGGGAAATTTTCAGAAAATCGCTACAATTTTATAAATTTTTCATAAAGTCGTGGATTGCTGTTCTTCATTTTCGCACATGACAAATTACTATGGAAGAAATGAGAATCCTACTATTTTAGAGGTAAAGCTCCCAGAATAATTGGACTAATATTTGTTGAAAATCAGACATTATTTTCAAAGTTTTTGAGAGTTATTACTGTTTTAAATATTGACCTTTTGTGGAGAAGAAGCAGTCGATAAAAGTTACAGCTCGTTTTCCTCGTAGTTTGGTGCAAAGGGAGAAAATACATCGCCTATACTTCTTCAAAATGTTGAAAAAGTGCTTGGAACATCGGATTTGGATGAAACTTCGAAAATCGTTATATTAACATCAGACTTAGATCAGATGTGAATATCGATAATATGTGCTCCCTTCTTCTCCACATAGAAGGTTATCGATGTTCACATCTGATCTAAGTCTGATGTTAATATAACGATTTTCGAAGTTTCAACCAAATCCGATGTTCCTAGAACTTTTATGAAATTAATACCTCTTTTATTAATTTTGAGATCGTTATAATTTTGCAAAAAATATGCAGAATTTGCACCCAGTGAGATATAGTAAAGACTTGATGTGAACCTCAAGTGCACCCATTAACGTGGTAAAAACCTTTAAAATACCGGAAATCGAGAAGTTCCGTAATATGCGAGTTTTACGAATGGTGGACCGACCACCAAAATTTTTGAACAGTCCAGACCTTTATGAATGGGACCGATTGGGATTTTCTGTAACGAATTTTACCGAAATGTTTTCAATGAGATGCTGAAATGCCAAATTAGAGCTAATTCTGATTAAATATGAGATGAAAACCTTCAAAATACTCGAAATCTATTAGTACTCTTACTCCTGGTCCTGAGATTACGTTCTCCATAACGATTTTCACCTTTAAAACTATTAAAACATTTTTTCAATTATTTTTTCGTGGAGAAGATTTCCGCAATTATAATCATTCTTTATACCCTGAAGACCTTCAAAAATCATAATACTTCAAAGTTTGTCTAATTTAGAGCTGTCTTCAATTGGAAGACATTCGCAAAACTTGAAGATTTCTAACACTACTGACAAAATTTTTTTAACAAATACAGTTTTCACAAATTTTTACACTCTATCATGAGATTATGATAATGTAGTAGCACCTCAAAATGTTCATCAAAAACTTCCGATTCAATTGACTTATTGTTGGACATATTTAAGCATTTATTCGTGAGATATAAGCAGAAATGTAAGTAGACCATTTGAGGCCTGGTCCCTGTCAAAATTTGCATAAAAAATTCAAATTTTCAAATACAAATTCATATTTTCAAAAAATAAATTACATAAACTGTACTATCAATTCAAATAAAAATTTCCTCATTTTTCTAAATTTTTAGTACTTCCTAACATTATTATCAAACCCACATCGATTTCGGAGATGGACAATATCGGTCTCCTCCCTCTTATGTCTCACCCACAAAAGGTCAACAATAATTTATCTCATAAAACAATAAAGAATAATCCAATTTTGTTCAAACTTTACAAATCCTAATTGTTTTATAGAAAAGATGCGAAAAGGGACAAGTTCGATTGCCTTCAAATTTCGAACATCTAAATATTTCTAATATATTTGTCATGTCGAGTCAGGTGCGAAAATGGTCAAGTCTGATTGTCCTAAAATTTCGCACACTTAAATATTTCCACCACCACAAGATCTGGTATGAAGACCGCATATGACTGGCAACTCTTTCTGGTACATCCCCCATAAGAAGTCAACGTTTTAAATAACCATGAAGTTCATAAAACGCGAAATAAGCATACGATTACTTTAAAACTCGACAAATCTCAGTATTTCTATCAACACAAAATTAGGTGTGAATATTAAATATATCGGTCCACACCTTCTGAAACCTCCCCCACAAAAGGTTAATATTTTAAATTCTCAAAAAACGTGAAATACTACTCTGATTCTAAACTTCACAAATTCGAATATTTCTACTAAAATAAGAGCTAGTGTGAAGATGATAGATATCATCCCACTCCTTCTGGTATCTTACCCACAAATATTCATAATTTTAAAAATTCACCTTTCCCATAATTTGCCGAAAAAAATCAACGGTTATTTTTATACTTGGTACATCTAAATATTTCTCTTAACCAGAGATCTGATGTGAACATGGAATGAATGTTCGATTTTCTTTAAATTTGCAAATCCCGGTATCCAAAAAATTATTACGCGAAGGAAGTGGTCGATATGGTCCAAATCTGCAAACGTTGTAATATTTATATCAGATTTAAGCTTAAATATGAAATGGAAAATATTGATCCACTCCTTCGGAAGCTCTCCATAAGGGTCAGCAGTCAAAATATATTTAAATAAACGAACATTGTCTGAGTATATACATCTATCGACAAAACCGACTGCTGCTTTTCAACTTGTTATACCCTCCACCATGGTATGGAGGGTGTATTAAGTTTGTCATTCCGTTTGTAACACCTCGAAATATATATTTTAGACCTCACAAAGTATATATATTCTTGATCAGAATAAAATTCTATGTCGATTATGTGTATTATGTCTGCAGGACTTTTGGTATTGAAAATGGACCATGTAGGTCCACGTCTTCGTATAGCTCTCACATAACGGTACCTCCAGCTATGCGGTGTTTTGATGATTTTAGCGTCATAATGTACCGGAATTATTTCAAATTTAGTATTTGAAGTTCGTAATAGATACTACAGCATAAAACAGAAAATTTGACATGTCTTCGTATAGCCCCCATATAACGAAACCTCCCGATATTCGGTATTTTGATGATTTTAGCGACATTATTTACCGGAATTATTTCACATTTTGTATTTGAAGTTCGTAATGGATACTACAGCCTATGGCAGAAAATTGTCTGTGCAGGTCTACGTATTATAACCCCCATGGTACCTCCCTAAATTCGGTATTCCGATGATTTTAGCTGCATTATAAACAGATTTTTTCAAGTTTCGCATTTGAATATTGTTATAGCTTGTGGCAAAAGTTGCCTATGCAGGTCCACGTCGTCGTATAGACCCTAATATACGGCTACATTTGGTATTTTTAAGATTTTAACAGAATTTTTAATGGATTTTATTTTATTTTATTTTTTTTTTTTTTTTTTTGTTTTTGAATATTGCCAAATTTGTACCATATGTTGGAGGGTATTCAAAGTTCGGTCCGGTCGAAATTACAGCTTTTTTACTTGTTTCTTTTTTTTGTGTGTTTAGGATCAGTTCACTAGAGCTAAAATTTGGGATATAAAAATCAAGGAGTTTTGCAAAGCAAAATATCCTCAAACTTGAGTAAACAATTCAAAATTAGTTCTGTAGCATAAATGGTCAGGAAAGCTTAAGCTAGACTCCTTACAAATTTTAAAAATCGGGATAAAAACTGTATTTTTTTTCAAAATCTAGAGATTCGCTCCTTATCACATCCATCAAATTTATTCTACTAGAATTTACCAAAAAGAAAATTCAAATTCTTAAGGCAACAAATTTTTATTTTTCTCTTTTTTCACTTCATAAATATTGAAATAAATTTCCATGACATATGCAAAAAGTAACCTCTTTACATCTTTACATCTTTTCGCATATCCATGTATGTGTGTACGTACATACAAATCGCTAACATTTCTCCATACGAAACACGTATGGCCATCAATAACAGCCATTCTTGAGAAAAAGTCACATAACGTGACATCAACAAATACCTACTTAAACGTGAGTCTCTCATTGATACTAACACGTTTTCTATAATACACATTCAAGCATGTCATTCACTCATGTATGGCGATGGTATGGATTGTATGTTTCCTTCGGTGTGTGTGTGTGTAGGTGCTTGGAAAATCATGTGGATTATGGATGGATGGGTGCAGTTAGATTTTAGGGTTGAAATAAAAAAAAACCTGGAACAATTTTTGGATTTGGATTTACAGCTGGTTTGCTTTGCCACACTCTCTCTCTCTCTCTCCTTCCCCATGCCATCTCTGCCATAATTTTCCTGCTACCTTGTGCCACTGTGAATATTAGTGACCCAATAGGATTTTAGTGTTTCCCCAAAAACCCACTATCATATTTCAAGCTTCATTGATTTTTCCATTGGAAGCTTCCCTGTCCCTCCATTCCGCCCAGAAAAACTAGTTGGATCAGGCAAGTCATCCGTGTTCAAATGTATGTACATATGTATATGTGTCCTCCCCGCCCTATGCCAGTCAGTAGTTGTCTTACAGTTTTTGGATTTTGTGAATGTTGTTGTATTTACAACGTCCTCCAAAAAACCTAAGGCAATAAAAACATTGAACACAACACACATTTACACCATCGTCGTCGAATCGAATCGAAATCTATGAATGCATTAAGAATCGAACTCATTGGAGGGCACTTAATACGGCCAGTGCTATTTTGGGGGCATATATGTACACATACATACATCCATTCGTAGTTAGGAAGGGATTCTCTTACAATGTGTCGCTTGTGTGAAACTAACCGAAAATGCTGAATATAGGCGATTGTTACGTTTTAGTGCAGTGGCGTGCGGTGGCCCATTGCTTATTTAAGCGAAAAGTACTTTTGCTGCCTGTGAACATGCTGTAGGACATAATGGGGATCAAACACACACACACACACACAGAGAGATATATACATGGGACACATGGTTGATAGAAATATGAAAATGTGCCATATGTGTGTCTGTCTGAGTGTGTTTCGGTGCTAGAGGTTATTCCTTTCACCTTCTGCGAAGAAGCAAAATAGACATTGACTGAAGAGGATTAAATAGAAAATGAATTTTTCAATTGAATTCGTTTTTTTCAAATATAGCTTGGAGTTTTTTTTTTCGATTTTCTTTTTTTGGGAAAATTGAGTTCTACAAAGGTTTATTGTTTGATGAGAAGGAATAATTACAGGGTGGTCAAGGTTGTTTTCCGTTTTGAAGAACAAATTAATTTTTTCCCCTAATAGTTTGCAGAGATGTGATAGTAACTACCAGGGCTGCAAATTCAGAGTCGAACAATTTAGCCGGAGTCAAAGTGTGAGTTCAATAAAAAATTATACCAAAACCGTTGAAAACCGAACAAAGCATATGATAGGGTTTTTGCTTTTGTACAAGAAAACATTCCACCGATGCCTTACCTCTGTTCTTTTTTTTTCTTCTTGAAACCGGTCAGTTGGGGCCGTCTTTATGATACCCTACACCTCTTTGCTAATTTTGTAGAGTTCCACATTACAATTAAAAGATTTTATTGGAGAATTTAATTATACACGCTATGATTATAATTGCAATTTAAAATTCAAAGGACTAAATATGCCGAAGCATTTGTATCTTTTAAATTCGGACTTGTATTGCCCATTTGGCGCAAAATTAATTTGAAATCAGATAAAGATATATATGGGAGCTATATCCAAATCTGAACCGATCTCGATAAAATTTGGCAAAGATATTTCTGAGCTGTATTTGATATATTTCCCTGAATGTCGTTGTTACGGAGTGCATATTACGGCTGTGGGTAACAAATACAACTAATCGGATGAACAATATATATGGGAGCTATAGCTATATCTGAACCTATCTTCACCAAATTTGCCATACTAGCTTCTAGACTCAATTCGGTCGTATGTGCCAAATTCCATCTCATTTGGGCACATATTAGACGTCTGGTGTACAATAAAAGGTAAATCGGACGAAGTTATATATGGGAGCTATATCCAAATCTGAACCGATCTCGATAAAATTTAGCAAATGTATTTCTGAGCAGTAGTTAATAAATTTCCCCAAATATCGTTGTTACAGAGTGCATATTACGGCTGCGGAGGACAAAAATAACAAATCGGATAAACAATATATATGGGAGCTATAGCTATATCTGAACTGATTTCGATCAAATTTGGCCTACTTATTTCCATACTATTCGGACTGATATTACACGTTTGGTGCACAATAAAAGGCAAATCGGACGAAGATATATATGGGAGCTATATCTAATTTCTGACCGATTATCTCCAATTTCAATAGGGTTCGTCCTTGGGCCAAACAAATGTTGTTTGGAAAATTTCATCTCAATCGGATAATAAATGCGACCTGCATCTTGTTCACAAGAATGCATGGACAGACGGACGGACGGACGGACTGACATGCATAAATCAACTCTGAAAGTGATTCTATGGAGATCCTCAAAAGTAACTATTGATCTATCTCGCTTCCTTCTCCATGTTACAAACAAATGCACAAAGACGTAATGCCCTTACCACTATGTGGTGTAGGGTATAAAAACTCGACTACGACTACGAGTAATAAAATTTCCTTAGTTTCTCTAATTCATGTTTCATAAATTTGTCGTAATTTTAATCCTCCTTTAAAGATATAGGAGGAGTGGAATATTGAGAAATACTTGCGGAAAAGATTAAAATCAAACATTTGTATGGCCTGGCAAATATGGTTCATAACTTAAAAATCTCCAGCTGTAATTTCATAACTTATTATACCATCATCCAAATGGTTATAGAGGATATGTATCGGCGAAACGGCCAAAATGTGTCCCATTGAAATAACGGTTTTAGACCCCAGGTCTCTTTAGAGCAAATCCTTTTCAGGACATTTACAGTCGATCTAGGGATGTCCGTCCGTCTCTCCGGCTAGCTGGCTGGTGCTCACGATAACTCTCGAAGTGAGTATCCGATTTGGACCACAGTTGGTACATCGTAATGTTATTTGCAAACTTAGATCGAGTTCGGTGATGGGTAATATCGGAACAACCCTTCTGGTACAACACCACAAAAGGTAAAAATTCTCAAAGAAAATAATTTAACTCACAGAAAAGGAAAGGATCGTTCGACGTCTTCAAAACGTTGCGAATCTTAAAAATTGTATCAACGCCATGTAAGGTGCTAAAATGGCGATATCGGGTTAATCCTTTTAATACCTTCCACACGAATGTCGAAATTTTGAATAATAGCAAAGTTTTTAAAATGTTCAAGAAAAGTCCGATTGTCTTAAAATATCGCATTTCCAATAATTTCCACCAACCCTAGGTCTGATATGAATATGGGGTAGATCGGACCACTCTTTCTGGTAACTCCCTTACAAAGGATCAACATTTTGAATAATCGCAACGCTTATGTAATGTGAAAAAAAATTCGATTGCCTTCAAATTTCGCATATCCCAATATTTCTCACAACCCTAGGTCTGATATAAAGATGGGATAGATCGGATCACTCCTTCTAATACCTATGCTACAAGGGATCAAAATTGTTAATAATTATATCTCTTATTACACTCGAAAGTGATTTTTATTTAAACTTCGTGGATGTCACTATTTCTTTCAACCATAGATCCAATGAAAATATGGGAAATATCGGTTCACGATACAGCCAAAATCTTTCCCAACCAAAACATACTTTATTTGCAAAGTTAGATCGAGTTCGGTGATGGGCAATACACACACCTCCCCACAAAATAATTCTCAAAGAATATAATTTTAATTCACAGAAAAGGAAAGGATCGTTCGATTTCTTTAAAACTTTGCAAATCTTAAAAATTATATCAACGTCATGTAAGGTGCTAAAATGGACGATATAGGTTTAATCCTCCCACACGAATGTCGAAATTTTGAATAATCGCAAAATTTATAAAATGTTGAAGAATAGTTCGTTTGTCTTAAAATTTTGCATATCCAAATATTTCCAGGTAGATCGGTCCACTCTTTCTGGTAACTCCCTCACAAAGGGTCAAAATTTTATGGACTTCGTGGATGTCAATATTTCTTTCAGCCGTCGATTCAATGAAAATATGGCATATATCGGTCCACTATAGAGCCTAAATCTTTCTCAACTTTTCTCTTTGTAACCCCCTGGACTTGATTTAGCCATGTCCGTATATCTGATTACCTGGTGTACACATTACGTCTCGAGTAGGGTTTCGGTTCGGTAAAACTCTCCAGAACGTAATATATTTGATCATAACTTAAGTGGGTAAGGCCTCTCCCTCTGGTATAATATAAAAATTTTCAAGAAAAATTAAACTTTAATTCACATCTGGTGCACAATTGAAATTGGAAGAGGATATACAGGGTGAGATAAAAAACTGCAACAAAATAAAATGCCATCATTTTTACATTTTTTTCTTTAAATTTTATTGAATGAAAACAAAAAATGTCGGAAATAGCATCAAATTTTAGAATAAGTTTAGATTTGTTCGAATTGGTCACCTTTAGCACGAATTATGGCCTTTAAACGGCCAATGAAACCGTCGCACGCGGCCCGAATGTTACTCTGCCGTCTTTTGGCTCATTCCCGGCGAAGCGCTTACTTGAGGTGATCGCAACTTTGGTATTTTATAGTGCCAACCTTGCTTTCCAAAATACTCCAGACACAATAATCCAACAGATTGCTATCCGAAGATTTTGGTGGCCATTGTGCGCTGGAAATGAAGCGAGGAACCTCATTTTGTAACCATTCTTGGGTGGCGAGTGTTGAGTGCGATGGTGCTGAGTCCTGTTGGAAAGTCCGAGGTCTGCGGCCAAAATGTTTGCGTGTCCAAGGCTTTAATACACCCTCCAGAATATTTTCGCTATAATATTCGGCATTTATGCCACGGTCGATTAATACAAGCGGAGAGCGACATCGGCTGTTATGGCGGCCCACACCATCACCATGGCCGGCGCTTGAGTTCTGGTGGTCAAACGAAGGTGAGCATTTTCAGCTGACCTCTTTAGCAAGTAAACACGATCATTTTCTTTGTTTACAAACTGCTGGACAACGAATATTTTCTCATCGGAGAACACCAAATTAGGCAGTTCACCACTTTCAGCCAGGCGGAGCAACTCTTTAGCTCTTTTGAGTCTATTTTCTTTCTGATGCGGTGTAAGTTCTTGCACTTTCTGGAATTTCAATGGCATTATCCCCGATCTCATTTTCCAAAATTTGCCGAATGGAATATTGCGATGTGTTCAGTCATTTTTCGGCCACTACGTCGTAGGTTTCCATCGAGTCTCTTCTTTTCTTTTCGAACCATTTCTGCTGATTTTGCAGTTTTCTTTCGCCCACTTCCTTGACGTCGGGCTACGCTACCAGTATCACGGTAACGAGCGATGGTACGAGACACAAAAGATTTATTTACATTTAAATGCTCCAATGATAGCCACTTGTGGTCTTCCAGTCAAATATAAAGAAATCACACGCTTGAAGTCCATCACGAATAAATTTTTTTCTGGACGCTTGCAAACAATTTAATGAGCTGTCACTGGAATAATTTTTACAGCTGTCGGACGAGTGACTTAGGAACAGTCTGAAATTGCTTGCAGTTTGTTCATATGTTTCATCCGATTTGGAGTTTTAAGTACCTCAAATGCGTAATATGCACACCAAAAGAATGATATTTGGTACCGTACATCAGATACTGCTCGAAAATACCTCTATTAAGGTTTATCGAGATCGGTTCAGATTAGGATATAGCTCCTCAACCCATTGTGGGTTAATTGTGTAGAAAATGGCCAATATGAGTCCTAAAGTCCTGAATTTTGGTACATCCGACCGAATTCAGTCTGCAATCAAGTACAACAAATTTTGGGTAAAATCGGTTTAGATATAGCTAAAGCTTCCATATACAGGTTTCATCCGATTTGGTGTTTAAGTCCCTCATTTTTGTAATATGCATTCGTCAACAATGATTTTTGGTACCAGATATTTTACAAAGCTCGAAAATACATTTGCCAAATTTTATAGAAAACTGCTACGATCCATATATATTCCTAATACGATTTCAGGTTTATTGTACAAATACTAGCTAATATCAGCCCAAATGGAGTAAATTTCGCGACGCACCATTTTGTGCAACTAGGCGCCGGTATTTTTTTATTATTTAAATAATTCTTCTCCTGATATAACTGCTCTAAAGCCAAATGTTGATTGGTGGTATGATCTACTTGAAATAAATTCGTTTGTTACGGGAGCTCTACTTAATATGCCTGGTGGTGCAGGGTATCATAAAGTCGACCACGCCCGACCTTTGACTTTTCCTTACTGTTTTTTTTTTTTTTTTTTGTTTTTGGATTTTGGTTAATTTATTAACATTTTTACCATGTCCAACAATATAAAGGCCCAATCGTCACTTTTTGACTTGTTTGGGAAGCCAAACTCCACCGACTTCTCACGAAGACCACAACTCTTTATAATTGAGGATTTCCTGTTTAAATTTGACACTCTCTCTAGCATTTAGATGACTTAATTTAATCTTGCAATACTCTGAGAAGTTCATAATCCATTACCATATTCAAATTCGAAACTTTAAATAAACGGAGAATAATGTAGCTAAAATCATCAAAATATCGTATATAGGGAGGTACCATTATATCGGACCTGGATCTGCATGGACAATTTTCTGTCACAGGCTGGAGCAGCCATTACAAACTTCAAATACGACATCTCAAACAATTTCGGTGAATATTTTACCCAAAATCGTCAAAGTACGGAATATAGGGATATATATATATATACTGATATATGAGGCCTATAAGAAGACCTGGACCTGCATAGACAATTTTCTGCCACAGACTGCAGTTCCCATTACAAACTTTAAATACGCAACTTAAAACCGGTGAATAATGACGCTAAAATCATCAAAAATACCGAATATTGGGAGGTGCCTTATATGGGAGCTATATAAAGATATGGACCTGCACAGGCAATTTCTGTCTTAGGCAGTAGTAACCATTTCGAACTTCAAATACCAAAGCCTTTCTATCCCAATTCGTTCGAAACCTAGAGTGATTTCCACAGACGGACAGACATACATCGCTAAATCGACACCCACACTCCATAGTATAGTGGAGGGTATAATAACTTAGATATACAATGTTTTTTTTTTTTTTTGATATTTTTACAATTTTAGATTTGAGGGACTTCAGTATTTTCACTCAAAACCCTGAAAAAAATAAACAGTGGGCACATTTCATCGCCTATATTCGTCTATGACATTTCCATCGCTATTTCAGATTTCCACACAACATCCTTGCCTGGACATTAAAACCTAAGCCACGGCAAGCCACAAAAATTGTAAATTTAAATTTTTACAGCATTTTCCTCATTTCTCTGTGTCAAATTTCAAAAATCCCTGCTTTAATATGTCATTTTTCCTTGCTCCTGCATGGATTCAACATAATTTCTAATTGTCTTTTCATTGGGTATAACAAATTATACATGTTTCTTAAAGGAACACACAAAAATTACTGCATGCTGGCTGCCAGAAAGCCACTGGACCCCAGTGAACCTCAACCAAACAAGAAGAAAAATACAAAAGAAAAATAAAAACAAAACATAATTTATTATGATTTGTCATTTGCCTTGTATCTTAATTTCATTTGACTTTTCCAGCCCCCTTGGCAGTTACGAAAAATTTCAAACGCCCTTTTTGATGCCAAAGAAAAAAGCGAAGCAAAAAAAAATAATAAATGATGTTCATGATGTAGGCTGGCAGCATCGTCGTTCTCTATATATATTTCATACGAAAAAAAATCAACTATATTTTGATGGCTTTGAAATGGTGCTGATAATGGGGGAGGGCAATTCCCGGGCTACCAGGAAAAATTGTTAATTTTCACTTGTCTTTAATCGCTGTGGAGTGGTTGCAACAATTCACGACCTCCCAAAAATAGAAATTGGGGATGTTTTTTTTTTTTTTTCTTTTTTTAGATGGTTGTTGTTACTTTCCGACACAAATGTTCTTAATTATAATTCATTTAAAGCTCAATAAAATCCAGAAAAATAGGTTATTTATATACAAGATTTATGTCAACAATAAAAAGCAGGCATTTATTTGAAATTAAGTAAAACCATTGCGTTTTTTTTTTTTTTTTTTTTTTTTTTTTTTTTTTTTTTTTTGTGGAAATATCCTCTAGAAATCCAAATGAAATGACTTTGAAATTTTCAAATTAAAATTATATAAATATTGTTTTAAGCCACCAATCAACCAACAACATCGGCAACAACAATGAATAAGGCATTTGAAAAACATGCTAACAAGAATAGAAATTTATAACAAATGATTGTTATGAAAAATGCGTTTTTGTTTCTTTCTCTGCTTTCTCTCGATTTGGGTCTGCATAAATTTGCTAGCCTGCTGTAACATCTTTTCTCAAATGAACCCATCAGGCCGTCGAAGGACAAAATAAAGCAATACATGCCATCTTTGTAAAGAAATTGTTTGGCATTATTTCAAAATTCAAAACATTAAAATTTTATGAGTTTCCGGGCAATATGAATTAATCTAAATATTTAGTTCGGCAACAAAAACAACAATGACAACAACGGGAACGAAAACAATATTTGTAATAATAAATGAAAATAAATTACAGATTAAAATGGAAGAAGCAAAAAAACAGATCAAAGGAAATATAGGAGAACTAGCAAGTGACCACTACTTCGTCGTAGAAAAGCCGTGTTAGGCTTTTTTTCCTTTTAGGAGAGAATAATAGGAACATATTCATTTTTTACACAAAAAAAAAAAAAAAATTCCAGTTAGTACCTAATACCATTACACAATGGACCCAAACCCAGTTTTTCTGTCCGAAATTATTTCAACGTCTCCATATGTATACCATAGAGACCGACAGCGACCTCCACATTTTAAATATCAGAGTTTCAGCTTCATCCCTTCACCAAATACCCAATTTAAAAACAATTAGTACGCATGTCCAAAACAGTTTACATCGCTTCATCCTAGACACCCACAGGAATCCAAACATAGTACCATTAAGTACTTCTCGTAAAATTAGAGTATATATTTCCAAAACCACTACCAGATGCCAACAGAGGACTCAATATCCAATTTCGTAACTCCAGCTCTTTACTTTCACTCAATACCAAATGTAGTAACATTTCGTACTTTTCCTATAATTTTAGTTTGTACTCATAAGCAAAACCATTCCACATCGCAATCCTAAACACCAACAGTTATCGCTTTTAGCTCTATTTCTTTCATCCAATACCAAACTTAGTACTATTTAGTACTTATTTCAATCGCATCTTTCTTAAGACATCCAAATAACAAGTTTCGAGATTCTATCTGTATCCCTTCAAACAATATACAATTAAGTACCACTTTGTATTTTTCCACCGATTATAGTACACATTTCCGAATCCACCTGCATATCTTAATTCCTGATACCAACGAAGACCTCAACGTCAAAGTTGAGGATTCAAACTCTATACCTTTGCCTAACAACTACTTTTGTGCCACTTAGTACTTTTTGAACAATTATTGTACACATTTCCAAAACCACCTCCATGTCTTAACCACCATCAATATTAGATTTCTGGATTTCAGTTAGATTTCCCAATACCAAATTGAGTACTATTTAGAACTATTTGTACACATTTACATTCCAAATACCAACAAAGACTTAATTATCAAATTTCGGTATTCCAGCTTGATTCTTTCACCTTATACCAAATTTTGTACTATTTAGTACTTTTCGTACACAGTTCCAAAACCATCTCCAGATCTCAACACCAGATACCAACAGAGACCTCAACACAAAATTTTGGAATTCCAACTCTACCCTTCACATAATATCCAATTTAGTACCACTTAGTACTTTTCGTACCTTTATAGTACACATTTCCAAACCACCGCCATATCTTAACAACACACATTGACACATTTCCAAAACCACCCCAATACCTTAACCACAGACACCAGCAGTTACATCTATATGAAAATTCAGGATTTCAGCTCTATTCCTTCAACCAGTACGAAATTGAGTACTATTTAGTACTTTTCGTATACATTTTCAAAACCAACTCCATATCTCAATTCCAGATACCAAGAGAGATTTCAATAACAAATTTGGGGATTACCGCTTTACTTGTGTACGAACATTTCCCAAACCACATCCATACCTTAATTTCAGATATCAATAAAGACTTTAATACTCAATTTAAGGATCCCAGGCCTATCCCTTTCCCCAAATTTCAAATCCAAGTATAGTACCATTCAGTTACTTTTCGTACAAGTATAGTACACATTTCTGAAGATAGTCTACACATGAACAGCACTAGCACTATCTGCTCACCCGATACCAAATTTTACCAAATATAGTACTATTTAGTACTTTTCGTGCAGTTCCAGTACACATTTTCAAAACAAGCTATTTATCACAAACCTTCCACCAACAGGGATGTCGATACCAAAACTTCGAAATTCCACCGGCCTTAACCTAACCGTTCCAAATTAAGTACTTTTTAGTAAAATTTGTACCTTTAAATTTCCAAAACCACCTTCTTATATCAAAATTACTTTCCAATTTTGATTCTCATACCAAATTTTAAGTTTAATATTTTAACACATAACACCAAATGGTAGGTTTATTATCATTTTGGAACTTTTCGTAACCTTAAAGTTCGAATTTTCAAAAACCCTTTGATTGTCTATCCTGCACTCCATTAGTGACCCTTTAAACATATCCTTGTATTTATAATTTTCAAAAACCCAACCTTATCACTCGCCTACACACCAAGGCTGTCTCTCTTACAAAATTTTAAGATTTTAGCTTTACTCATTTCGTCTGGGCTTGATTCTCGATCGGTCAGTTATTTCACTGCTCTTTTATATAAAATCGAAGAAAGCCTAGAAGGTACTTTTTTATACCCTCCACCATACATAGTATGGAGGGTATATTAAGTTCGTCATTCCCTTTGTAACTCATCTAAATAATAATTTTAGAACCAACAAAGTATATATATTCTTGATCAGCGTAAAATGTAGCCCTGTCCGTCTGTTGTAATCATGCTACAGTCAAACCGAACTAAGATAAAAAGCTAAAATTTTGCACAGATCTGTCTTTTGTCTGCAGGCAGGTCAAGTTCGGAGATGGGGTATATCTGTCAACGATATCGTATATCCCCCATATAACGGTACCCCCTATGTTGGGTATTTTGATGATTTTAGCCACATTTTTCAACGGAATTGTCTGAAATTCCACACAAGGAGTTCTGTGAGTACTTTACCCCCATACATATATTTGTCTATATAGGTCCACCATATCGTATATCCCCAATATAACGGTACCCCCGATATTCGGTATTTTGATGATTTTAGCCACATTTTTCAACTGAATTGTCTGAGATCTGTGTGAGTACTTTACTCCCAGACATAGATGTGTCTATATAGGTCCACAATATCGTATACCCTCCAATATATCGATACTTTCCGATATTCGGAATTTTTAAGATTTTAACAGAATTTTTAGAGGAGTTAAGTTTTTTGAAAATTTCCTAATTCGTTCCAAATGGTGGACGGTATTAAAATTCTGCCCGGCCGAACTTACTGCTTTTTACTATGTCATTATTATTATTATTATTATTATTATTATTATTATTATTATTATTATTATTATTATATTATTATTATTATTATTATTATTATATTATATTATTATTATTATTATTATTATTATTATTATTATATTATTATTATTATTATTATTATTATTATTATTATTATTATATTATTATTATTATTATTATTATTATTATTATTATATTATTATTATTATTATTATATTATTATTATTATTATTATTATTATTATTATTATTATTATTATTATTATTATTATTATTATTATTATTATTATTATTATTATTATTATTATTATTATTACTATTATTATTATTATTATATTATTATTATTATTATTATTATTATTATTATTATTATTATTATTATTATTATTATTATTATTATTATTATTATATTATTATTATTATATTATTATTATTATAATTATTATTATTATTATTATAATTATTATTATTATTATTATTATTATTATTATTATTATTATTATTATTATTATTATTATTATTATTATTATTATTATTATTATTATTATTATTATTATTATTAATATTATTTTTTTTTCAATACATTTATTTATTGCTGTTAATTTTTGAGTCCTAGTTAGGCACACATATTGCATGGGTGACAATGAGTGCCACAACCCATACCTAAACCTGAATGCCTTTGGAACATAGGCAGCACCAATTGTTTCTACCATAAGTACCATGAAGTTCATAACAAATCTCCTAAAAGGCCGCATTATTCATATAGAAATATTTTCTAAAACTGATTCATTCGCTGTTTCTCAACATGGTTTAGTCATCTGTCCAACAGCATTCTTTGATTAATCAACGGTCTGTCATACAACTTGAAATATGCATACAATTTTAAACGAGTGGTGGGTTGGGGTGAAAGCATAAATAATTACAATGAATAATGCCTTCAAATGTAGTTCTAGCCTCTGATGTTGCCGACAAAAATGATTAAAAATCAACCAAAAACCCAACCCGAACAGTATTTCACATTTGTATGTGATGTGATGCCATGCCATGCCAATGCAATGAATGGCCTACTAAGGCATTCTCTTTGAGCATCTTTAATAATAAGTATGCTTAACATGTCTTTAGCATTCATTAATGAAGGCTTAAGGTAAGAATATAATGCCATCAACAACAACAACAACGGCTACCATTTTGTTCGTTGGCCACAATGCCTTTTGGTTTTTCACAAAACAATTTTGAATTTTTAACGATTTAAACGCATTAATTTCTCCTCAAGGATTTTTGTGACAATGTCACAAAGACAACAACAACGAAAGCGACACCAACAAGCCATTAATGTTCTCACATAAATATCCTTAGGCTGTGATGATGCTGACGATGAGTAGCATCCATCAACGTCATCTGTCATTCATTCAGTCATGCACATCCATTGTGCAGGGTGCATTCAACTTAATATTCGTCTTTAAGTCATTTCATCTATCCGTCTATGCCTCCAAACGACGCTTGTTGTGAATACCATAATCCTTAATGTGATTACCACTTAAGAGAAGTGCCCTCTTGTTCATTGTCCACAGCATGGAGAGGTGTCGAATTTGATGGCAATTTTTTCTCTCTTAGAATTTATTTGAATTTCTCACAAAAAGAAAATGGCTTTAAGAAACAAATGTGTAGGCTTTTCATATGTAAATTGACAAGTTTTCTTGCCGACTCATCATATTTAGTTAAAAGGACTATTTTTTTAAATTCCAAGGATAGTGGTTAAATGCCTTTGAAATTTTGATGGAAAATTTCTCGAATTCTGAAAATTGAATAGAAAATTCGAAATAAATTACAAACAGTCTTACAAAGAGTATATGTCAACTTAGCAGTGATTTATGTAAATTGACAAGTTTTCTTGCCGACTCATCATATTTAGTTAAAAGGACTATTTTTTTTAAATTCCAAGGATAGTGGTTAAATGCCTTTGAAATTTTGATGGAAAATTTCTCGAATTCTGAAAATTGAATAGAAAATTCGAAATAAATTACAAACAGTCTTACAAAGAGTATATGTCAACTTAGCAGTGATTTAAAGTGTGCTATAAAACTGCTAGACCTCCGAAAACCCTTCTCAAATTCGAGTAAAGACCGAAACTCACTCAAATTCGAGCGGGAGCACTTCTTTTAGCAGAAAAAACAAAACAATTATCCTCTATTTTTTGCTTTCGCTCCATTGAGAGCAAATACGCTTTGCTCGCTTTTAGAGGGAAAACCAAATCGTTTATAGCAAGATTTGTAGCAAAATTCATTTGAAAACGAGCAGATTCTACTCCCGCAGTTAACTATTTTAGTTCCTGTAATGTCGAAAAGTAAACTCTGTACAAAACCTCCACTCTTCAAGCAAGTCAGCTCCAAAGCAAAAAAAATGGAAAAAATGCAAGCTTAAAAGTATCCCACTCTGTTTGCATCTCAGCTCAATTGCCACCACCAATAGATGGCGCGAGAAACTTTTCTAAAACACCGCTTATTCTGAATTTTTAGGGCAGTAGTAACTTTTATGTTAAATTCGAAGACCATTCAGTCACACATGTAAATTTGTCGTATTCGTATATTTAAAAACCACTTTACAGGGTGAGATAAAACAAGTAAAAAAACATTAAGTTCGGCCGGGCCAAACATTTAATACCCTCCACTTTAGGGTAATGGAAACATTAGAAGAAATGCGGCAAAAGCCATTAAAATGCCGAATATCGGGAGGTGCCGTTATATGGTGGCTATACCAAATCGTGGACCTACACATCCAATGTTTCGCCAAAGGAGCTAGAACCCATTATGACCTAGAAATACCAATTTTCAGACAAATCCGTAAAAAATGTGGCAAAAATCATCAAATTACCGAATATCGGTAGGTACCATTATCTGGGGGCTATACCAAAACGTGGACCTATACCTACAATGTTTCGCCACACGAACTAGGACCCATTATGACCAACAAATACCAATTTTTAGACAAATCCGTAAAAAAATGTGGCAAAAACCATCAAAATACCGAATATCGGGAGGTACCGTTATATAGGGGCTATACCAAATCGTGGACCCATCCATGCAATGTTTCGCCACCGGAGCTGGAACCCATTATGACCAACAAATACCAATTTTTAGACAAATCCGTAAAAAAATGTGTCAAAATAATCAAAATACCGAATATCGGGGGGTACCTTTATATGGGGGCTATACCAAAACGTGGACCTATACAGGGACCCGTTATGACCTACGTCAAATAATGTGGGCATGCAGAGAGACGGACAGACAGACGGATGTCGTTAAATCGACTTAGAATTTTATGCTGGTCTACGACGAATATTTAAGGATGTTGCAAACGGAATGACAAAGTTAATATACCCTCCTTTCCAAGGTGGAGGGTATAAAAACTGGACCAAAGTCAAATGGCATAATTTTCAAAAAAAAAAAAAAAAAAAAAAAAAAAAAAAAAAAAAACAATTGATTTTATTGAATGACAACAAACAAAAATGTCGGAAATATCATCCAATTTTAGGATAAGTTTCGATTTGTTCGAATAGGTCACCTTTGGCACGAATTAATGGCCAATGAAACAGTCACACGTTGCCCGAATGTTACTCTGCTGTATTTTGACCCATTCCCGGCAAAGCGCTTGCTTGAGGTGATCCACACTTTGGTATTTTGTAGTGCCAACCTGGCTTTCCAAAATACTCCAGACAAAATAGTCCAACGGACTGGTATCCGGAGATTTTGGTGGCCATTGTGCGCTGGAAATGAAGCGAGGAACCTCATTTTGTAACCATTCTTGGGTGGTGCGTGCTGAGTGCGATGGTGCTGAGTGCTGTTGGAATGTCCAAGGTATTCGACATTTACTGTCGATTGATACGAGCCATAATTTTTACAATTTTTTTAATTTTATTGAATGAAAGCAAAAAATTTCGGAAATAGCATCAAATTTTAGAATAAGTTTAGATTTGTTCGAATTGTTCACCTTTGGCCTTCAAACGCCCAATGAAACCGTCACACGCTGCCCGAATGTTGCTCTGCGGTATTTTGACCCATTCCCGGCTAAGCATTTGCTTGAGATGATCGACACTTTGGTATTTTTTAGAGCCCACCTTGCTTTCCAAAATGCTCCAAATACAATAGACCAACGGATTTGTATCGGGAGATTTTGGGTGGTCATTGTGCGCTGGAAATGAAACGAGGAACCTCATTTTGTAACCATTCTTGGATGGCGCGTGCTGAGTGCGATGGTGCTGGGTCCTGTTGGTATGTCCAAGGTCTGCGGCCAAAATGTTCGCGTACCCAAGGCTTGAATACACCCTCCAGAATATTTTTGCGATAATATTCGGCATTTATTCTGATGCCACGGTCGAGTTATACGATCGGAGAGCGACCATCGGCTGTTATGGCCGGCGCTTGAGTTCTGGTGGCCAACCGAAGGTGCACATTTTCAGCTGACCTGTTTGGCAAGTAAACACGATCATTTCGTTTGTTTACAAACTGCAGGACATCGAATGTTTTCTCATCGTAGAAATTCAAATTCGGCAGTTCACCCATTTCGGCCAAACGAAGCAACTCCTTGGCTCTTTTGAGTCTATTTTCTTACTATTGCGATGTAAATTCTTCCACTTTTTGGAATTTCAATGGCTTTACCCGGAGCTAATTTTTCAATATTTGCCGAATGGAATATTGCGATATGTTCAGCTTACGAGCCATTTTCGGCCACTGCGACGCGGGTTTCGGTCAAGTCGCTTCTTTACTTTTCGAACCATTTCTGCTGATGTTGCTGCTTTCTTCCGTCCACTTCCTTGACGCCGGGCTACGCTACCAGTATAACTGTAACGAGCGATGGAACGACACACAAAAGATTTATTTACATTTCAATGCTGGAGTGCTCTAAAGATAGCCACTTTTGGTTTTCCAGCCAAATATAAAGAGAGCACACTATCACGCTTGAATTCCATCACGAATAGCTTTTGTTTTTGAAAAATTCTCTCCAAAATGATTTTGTACACTGGAATAATTTTAAAAGCTATCGGACGAGTGGCTTGGAAATTACAGCAGTCTGAAGTCTGAAACCAAACTATTATTCTATTTGGACCGATTTAGGTCTCTTTTCAAACAGTAATGACTCGGAAACGCTCCGTATAAAACTCCAACATACGGGACAGTCATGCGCGCTAGCACCTTTTGCCCTACAACAAAAACAAGCAAATCTGTGCTCTGATAGGTAGCAAAAACTGTAGCTTGTGTTCCAGAAAAATTTATCTATATTTACTCGTTATGACATGAGTTTTTTTTAAATGCCTAAAAACGCTCCATTTAGTTGAAATCTCTGCTCTGTCGCCCAAAACCAATATGGCGCCAGAAACGTTTCTAAACTTCCGCTTTTACTGCCTCCTTAGGCCATTAGCAAAATCTTATGTTAAATTCAAGATTCTTCAGTTACAAATGACATCTATGTTTATTCGTCTCCTGTCAACGTATGTCGCCCGTCCCTCTCTAAGAACGTTGACTTGTGCTGCACCTTTGGGCCAGTAGTAAATCTTATACTAAGTCCGAAAATATTTCTGCCGAAAGATCCACGCAGGCAACAAAACAGCATTGCTGCGAGTTGGCGTTGAACTCGAATATCCTTCGGTTAACCAATCGGTTGGACAATTACAGACATTCTTAATAATATATTCACGGTTAACTGTATACCATTAAAGTTTGTATCACTAACAGCTACATATTAACCCACAACCAGTAGATGGCGCCAGAAATGTTTTAAACTTTGTTCTAATAGGAACAAGTATTTGTCCCTCCTAAAATTCCTCTATCTTCCCGATGAATTGATATATAGAGCTGCAACAGGAAGAATTTCACTAACATGTCTACAAGTAATCAATTTAGTTGACATCTCGCCCAATACCAATAGATGGCGCCCAACCAATTTAATTTCAATGGACAGCTACTACCAATAGATACCACTAGCAACTTTTCTAATGACACGATTTTTCATCAACCTTAGGTCAGTAGTAAGCCTTACAACTTTTGTCCAATTTAAAATAATTTTATCTTCTCAACGAGGTGGTAGATGGAGCTTAAAACACTGCATGGTGTTGCGCCTTAAGGTCACTAGATGCCCTTATGTTTGTTAAAAAGCCTTTACAATATTCAAATGCGAAAATGATCAAACTACCGAAAACAGGGAGGTACCATTATATAGGGGCTATACCAAAATGTGGACCCACACAAACAACTTTCTGTCATAGGCTGTAGTATCCATTACGAACTTTAAATACAAAATTTGAAACAATTCTGGCAAATAATGTCGCTTTTATTATCATCAAAATACCGAATATCGGGAGGTACCGTTGTATTGGAGCTGTACGAAAACGTGGATCTACACAGACAAGTAGGGTGTAGAATCCATTACGAACTTTAAATACCAAATTTGAAAAAATTCCGACGAATAATGTCGCTAAAACCATCAAAATACGGAATATCGGGACGTATCGTTATATGAGGGCTATACGAAGACGTGAATCTGCACGGACAATTTTCTGTCATGGGCTGTAATATCCATTACGAACTTTAGCGAAATTCTCTTTTGTGATTTATCAAACATAGATAGGGTTTGAAGATGGATGATATTAGGCTTCAAGTTCTGGTTTCTTCTACAAAAGGAGTCACCAAATAAACAAAATTCTTATAGACTTCTTAAATTTATATACCCGCTCTTAAAAATAAATCGACTGACTTTATATTTCTTAGTATGTTCTAGAACTTAAGTTCATGCCAAATTCCAAATTTGCACCACTATAGTTCCTGCATTTCTTTCCTTTGTTTAAAACCAAAAAATACAAAGATCTTCTATTCTCAGAGGCTTTGCCGAATTTTCCATAAAAGCACAGCAACAAAAATAACACACCAAAAACGAAAAATCCCAAACACTGATAAAACCCAAATTCATGGAAAAAGTAAGAAAAGATAGCCAAAAAAAAAAAAATAACAAAACCTTAAACAAAGTGATAAAACATGTTTGCATTGCCAACTGAATAAAAGAACATAGACAACATGCAAAAGGGAAATTTTGTAAAGAACAAAAAAGGACACTGAACATCAAAAATTAAAGAAAAAGTCCAACAAAAGAAAATATAAGAACAAATAAAGCATTCACGCATACACTCAAGCACAGACACACTCACACCGTCATAGGAATATGCAGTCATAAAATACAATGTGAATGTTATTATTTTTATTTCTTGGATGGTGTTGATGTTTGTTTACACACTCACATACACACACACAAGAGCTAAAATAAACTTTCACATGCATACACAGGCAAACACACTCTCACTGACTCGCCGAGAAACCTAAACCTTAGCAGTTGACCACCATGCATGCATGCCTGACTGCTGCCTGCCTGCCAGAGTCATAACTTTGAATAGGAAGAGACTTTATATACAGAAAACGCCTCTAGCTTTTTATCAGCTTGCTGGGTCTCCATTGTTGTTTCACTCCGTTCCAACAACAACAACGGCAAAATTAAGGAAAGCAAAAGCAACACCCACAAACTTATTCAAGGAGACAGAGTAATGAAAAAGTGTGGAAATCTATCTGGGGGATAACCAGGGGTGCATTTTTATAGCAACTCACTTTGGTCGGACGGTCATTGTTGTGGTCGCCGTCGTCGTCATCAACGCCATCGTTATTGTATTTTATTTAGCCTTTTTTTTTTTGCTTTTTGTTTGTATTTTTCTTCTCTTGTCATTAAGTCAACCAATGTCTATCAGTCATTTGCCGGGCTATCTGCCTGTCTGTCTGTCGGACTAACTGACTGACTGAGTGGTATAATTTCTTGAGCGGGTTTTCATTATTGATTTTCGATCAGAAAAGTATTATTGTTGTTGTTTTGTTTTTTGTTTTTTCTTTCCAATTTGAAATTAAAAATAAAGGATACGTCGTTTCCAATTTAAGCATGGTCACAAAGTTTGACGACAAAGTGCACACAGAGTTACATAGAGACATATGTACGGACATATAAAAAAATATATATATCTATAGAAAATCCACGTAGTTGGTTGATGGCAGACAGGAGGAATTGTTTATAATAATGACAATCAGAATGGGTGGTGGTAATTCAAAAGTAAAAGAAAAAAATGATAATTGTATATTGAAGGACTTTCGAAACTTATATAATGTGACACTATGGATTAACATTAACAAAATTTGATGTATTTTGAATTTTTTAATGCTGTAAATACGGTTCACTAATATTTGGATAACAAATATTTGAAACCATTTTTGGAATTTTGTTATAGCCTAGAATCAAGCGATATAGCTGCAAGAAGTCATTGGATAAGAATTTTCTTTCAAATTTCTTTTTGAGAATAGGGGTTTCCTTAAAAACTAGCTGCCCCAATATTAGATTCGGTAGAAAAAATATGGTATCGATTTTTATCTTCTTTTTATACCCTACACCACATAGTGGTAAGGGTATTATGTCTTTGTGCATTTGTTTGTAACATGGAGAAGAAAACGAGATAGACCCATAGTTCCTTTTGGTGATCAGCATAGAATCACATTTTGAGTCGATTTATGCATGCCCATCTGTCCGTCTGTCCATGTATTTTTGTAAATAAAATGTAGGTCGCATTTATTGTTCGATTGAGATGAAATTTTCTAAATAAAATGTGTTTGGCTCAAGCACGAACCTTATTGAAATTTGTGAAAATCGGTCCAAATTTAATATCAGTCCAAATGGTGTGAATTTTGGCACTTCCGGCTGAATTTAGTATAGAAATAAGTACTTTAAATTTGTTGGAAATCGGTTCAGATATAACTATAGCTCCCATATATATGTTTCATCCGATTTAGCGTTTAAGTCCCTCACATTCGTGATATACACCCCACATAAATAATATTTAGTTCAGATTTGGATATAGCTCCCCTATATAACTTCTTCCGATTTTAGGTTTCTTGTGCACCAAATGACTAATTTCAGACCAAAGTGAGTGAAATGTTGCACTTCGAAGCGAATTCTTTGAAGAAGTTAATACTTAAAATTTGGTGAAAATCGCTTCAGATATACCTATAATTCCCATAGATATGTTTCATCCGATTTTGGTGTTTAAGTCCATTACATTCGTAATATATAATAAAAATAATATTTGGTACCATATATTAGATTCAGCCTCGCAATACATGATTCAAATTTTATCAAGGTCGGATCAGATTTGGATGTAGCTTCCCTATCTATCTTCGTCCGTTTTTAGGTTTCTTGTGCATCAAATGGCTAATTTCAGCCCAAATGGATTTTCGCACTTCACCGAATTTAGCATAGAATCAGAATCTCAAATTTGCTCCCATATATATGTTTTATCCGATTTGGTGTTTAAATCTCCAACTTTCGTAATATGCACTCTACAATAATCATATTTTGTACCAGATATTTCATAGAGCTCATAAATGCCCAATAAAAACCTTTCTTTTACGAGAGCTCTACTAAATATACCTAGTTGTGTAGGTCCGATTTTTGAGCTTTCCTTACTGGTTTTATGTCATATATAACTGGATATAGGTTGATGCCGCAACTGTAAATTTTGACGCTTTTTAGATAAAGTATCAGAATATATTGTCCATCTTCGAAACCCAACTAAGTTTGATACATTAGATCAAATTGTTCGCAGGCACCAGCAGCAGGTCATACACTAGTACATCTAGTGTTGAATCATATGTCGAACGAAGAGATGAGACAAATTTTTGGAAGTTTAAGGGTATAACAAAATTCCAAATTCTCAAGGTGTCTTAGGGGAAATATGAAATTTAAGCCCCCGTAAAACTGTAACCCGAGATCTAAGGCTTTTTTGGTGTTGTCACAATTTTAGACCAAATTAGCTGTATATTGCCAATATGTGTTCTCATTATGTTGGAAACATTCCTGCATAGAACTGTCAATATAGGTCTGAGTTTACCTATTGTCCCCATACATATAACTGTACCTCCAGATATTCGGTACTTTGATGATATTAGCGACATTATTCACCAGAATTGTTTAAAATTTCGTGTTCGAAGTTTGTAATGGATACTACAGCCAATGTCTAAAACTTGTGTGTGCCGGTCCACGTCTTCGTATGGCCCCCATATAACGCTACTTGCCGATTTCATAATTTTAGCGACATGTTTCACCCAAATTGTTTCAAATTTCATATTCGTAATGGTTGTAATGGATACTTCAGCCTATGCCTAAAACTTTCGTATGCAGCTCCACTTCTTCGTATAACCCCCGTACAAAGGTATTCCAAAGGTTCCATTCTAATGGTGGAGGGTAATAAAAGGGCCAGCTCGAATTCAGCTGCTTTTTTACTTGTTTTTTTTTTATACCCTCCACCATTGTATGGAAGGTATATTAACTTTGTCATTCCGTTTGTAACTCCTCGAAATCTGCGTAAAATTCTAGGACGATCTAGCGATGTCCGTATGTCTGTCTGTCCGCCTCTCTGTTGTAATCTTTCGAACGAATTGAGATAGAAGGCTACAATTGTGCATACATGCATAGTTGACCAGTAGGCAAGTTAAATTCGTAAATGGACCATGTCGGTCCACGTTTTCGTATACCCCCCATATAACGGAATTACATCAAATTTCATATTTAAAGTTCGTAATGGGTTCTACAAGTTCGTAATGGATACTACAGTCTATGACAAAATTTGTTGTGTGCAGGTCCATGTCTTCGTATTGCCCCTATATAACGATATTCGATATTTTCATAATTTAATTTTTACCCATATAACGGTAGATCCCAATATTCGGTATTTTGATAATTTCAACTACATTATTAACCCGAATTTATTCAAATTTCATGTTGGGATATGTTAATGATTACTACTAGCTATGGGAAACATTTTATATGCAGTTCCACGTCTTCGTATAACCGCCATATAACGGCACCTCCCGATAATAGGTGTTTTGGTGATTTTAACGACATTATTGACCCGAATTTTTTAAAATTTCGTGTTCGAATGGTACTACAGCCTATGAAAGGCAATTGTCTGTGCAGGTCCACGTCTTCGTATAGCCTCCATATAACGGTACCTCACGATGTTCGGTATTTTTATGATTTTTGCGACATTGTTCATCGGAATTGTAACAAATTTCGTATTTAAAGTTCGTAATGGCTACTTCAGCCTATGACAAAAAATTCGTATGAAGGTTCACGTTTTCGTATATCCTCCATATAAAGGTACATCCCGATATTCGGTATTTTGATGATTTTGGCGACATTATTCACCGAAATTGTTTCAAATTTGGTATTTGAAGTTCGTAACGGGTACTACAGCCTATGACAAAATTTCGTAAGCAGGTTCACGTCTTCGAGTTTTTTTTTAAATTTTTTCAAGTTCCGTGTTGGCAGGGAATACCTAGGTTTCGGAGAGAGCCACCAATCCCCATCAGTTCCCTTGTTCCTTCCAAATGGTGGAGGGTATTAAAAGTTCTGCTCGGCCGAACGTAGCTATTATATTACTTTATACTTGTTTTTTTTTTTATTCAGATTCTATTTCTCCTGCCTAAAGTTCTGTACCTGTTAAACGACAATATGGCTTTCGTTTAATGTAAATATCACACAAATTGGTACTGTGGCTCCGTATCCATATATTTTTGCTGATTTCAGAAAGCTCTGGATGTTTTTAATGGATTAGAATGTCATCTTCTGGCATAGGGCTATTTTTCAGGAAAATATGATTCTGAGTCATTAGAAGACAAGCATAAATTTCATATGGAAGCTTGAAATTGATTTCACGCAGTAAAGTATAATTCTGTTGCACTAGGAGGCGTTATGAGGCACGAGGCGACATCTATTGGTTCTGGCATAAAGGGTGCAGTGTTACAGTGTAAGTTTTTTTAATTCAAACACTATCTATTGGTATTGGAGAAGTTTTTCAGTTAAATCAAATTGTAAGACACTAGACGACGGAAAAACATATAACTATGAAGATTAGACAAAGTGCATATTGACGTTTAATGTCTCGATCAGCCAATAGATGACCGATGACATGCCAAGAATGCATTAGAAACGTTAAAGAAATCTATTATTCCGAATTTGCGAAATCTGGGGGGGACAGTACAGTTTTTTTAACAGATTGTAACGTCATCTGTTGGCATTGGGCGAATGAATAGCTACCAGAGATATAAAATAAATTGCCTACATTAAGGCGAGGAAAAAGTATATCATGTCGGCGGACTTGGTGACTGACAAATGTCATCATATAGCAGAGCTAAAACTTTGATACTACGTCAAACAAAGCAAACTCTTTTTTAGCTCTTCCTCAATTCATTGGGAAGAGACCGCGATTTTAAGATGTTCCAACTTAGTTGTCTATGCGGAGTGGCTGCCTGAAATATTTTCGAATTTAGTACAAGGATGATCACGGATCTAAAAGTGCAGCACAAGACAAAAATGTTAGATATGAACTCAAAAATGTATTCCAGAACAATTCGGTGAACATCGAATCGGTTAAATTGGCGAAAATACTATAAAATCGTGATGCTTTGTTTCGGAAGATGGCGTTGGTAGTATGAAACAATTTTTATATCACCCTATCCTGATATAGCAATAAGACATACTCAAAGAGTGATTTTTTTTTTTTTTTTTTTTTTTTTTTTTTTTGAGTAAATAAGTTATTTACTATGTTTCATTTTTAATCACCTGTACTCAAGGTGTTATGAATGACACAATTTGTCCCCACTTTCGAATGGAAAAACAAACAATTGTAGAAAGAAATGTTTAATAGCCCTTAAAATCGAAATCTAACAATTATATTTATAAGAAAATTAACATTGGAATTGTTGTTATTTGCCAGACAACAACAACAACAACAACGCCAAGAAATAATATTACAATTTGTGGAAACGGAAAATAATAAAATACTTGCTACAGCCCATTTCTACTTTGACCGTAATTAGGGGAAATCTATACATTTTGGAACAAGTAATACAAGTAATAATGACTGACTGAATGACTAACTGACGGAATACAACTCCATTATATTGTTTAAGACATTAACCTTCAGCAAAGTTCTTATTATTGTATTGCCCAAAAAGACATTGTAATAACAGCAACAACAATAACGCGTATTGGCCAATTGTCTGACATTATTTTCGTTGTTAGTAATTTACGGCATGACCTTTATTTGTCAAATTCAAATGAATGCCGTATTCAGAGATGTATTTGTTACACCTCTGAGCAAAAATTTAGTAAAAAAGCACAATTGTTAAAGATAAGGGTGGATTGATAGATTTTCAATATTTCCTCTAAAGACGAAGCTTTACGAATTTAGCATTTATGGGAATTTGCGCCAGAAGAACTGGTTTAAAAACTCAATAAAAATCAATTTGATAATACTAAGATATATAACGACAAAAATTATCAAAAAAAAAAAAAATAATAATAATAAAAAAATACAAAGAAACGGTGAAAACCAATATGAAATAAATATGTTGTCTTGTATTTAGTACTTGTGTGCGTATAAGTGTTATCGTTACTCATACGCCGCAATGTGACCAAACAAAACGAAATTTAAAGCACTTATTTATCCATTGCTCATACATAATTACATATAGAGTTTTGTCAATCTAGTTCGATCGAACAAACTAGCTCCCTAGCTAGTTCCGCGGACTCTTGTCGTTTTTACAAAAACTCTGCGTATGAGTTATATGAAAAATATTACTTTTATGACATCACTCATACGATTAGTAACTGGTGTACTGAACTATGAACTAGAAACAACTTTGCTTTTGATATGAAATATCGAACCACTTCTTTCCCTACCTCCTCCTCAAAAGATAAATGTTTTGAATAATAATTGAAAAAGTGTATATTTTTTCAAACATAGCACATCTCAAATAAAATACAAATGGTGAATATGAAACCAATGTGTCCATCATTTGTCTGCAAAAGACACTATTAAACATTTGGCTGAATTTTTAGCATGTTTAAATATTTAGAGTTGTTTAGCTATACCCTCAGCCATATGGCTTCAGAGGGTATACATCCCTTGATACGGCCAAATGTGCCTCATCGTAATAACGACCCTAGGTCTCTTTGGACCAAATCCCTTTCAGAATTTTTGGAGTCGATCTAGCGTTGCGGGTCCGTCCATCTGTCTATCTGGCTAACTCTTGAAGGGAGTATCCGATTTTGTCCAAAGTATTATTATTACTTAATCCAAACTTATTACTTAATTATTATATTATTACATAATCCAATATTATTATCAAACTTAGATCGAGTTCGGAGATGGGCAATACCGGTCCACTCCTTCTGACAACTCCCCCCAAATTAGTCGAAATTTCAAAAAAAAAAAAAAAAATAAATAAATAACAATGAAAAATGCTTTACTGCACAAAAGGTAAAAGGCTCCAACTTTATAAATCCTAATCAGTGCTAAGTCAGGTGCGAAAATGGCCAATATCGGTCCACTCCATCAAGTACCTCAAAGGGTGAAAATTTTTAATAACTATAACTCTTATAAACTTTGATATTAGAATCCGACTGTCCTCAAATTATACACATTACAATATTTTTTTTAACCAAAGGTCTGGTGGAATATATCGATCCACTGGTGCCTCCACCACAAAGGGTCAAAGTTTCGAATATTCATGAAGCTCATAAAACGCGAAATTTACAGCCGACTCCATTCAGACTTGGCACATCTCAATATTTCTGTCAACACTATCATGCTGTAAAGATGGTACCTCTCCCACAAAAGGTCAAAGTTTTGAATAACCAAAACGCTTATAAAGTCCGAAAAAAGCATCCGGTTCTGTTTATATTGCACACATCCCACTATGTCTACTAACACTAGATATCATGTGAAGATAATATATAACGTTCCACTCCTTCTGGTACCTCTCCAACAGAGGTTCAAAATTTCGAATATTCATGAAGTTCATAAAAGGCAAAATTAAAATCCGATTCCATTCTGACTTGGCACATCTCAATATTTATATCAACACAAGACCTGCTGTAAAGATGGTAGAGATCGAACCATTTTATCGGGTACCTGACCGACAAAGGGTCAAAGTTTTGAATAACCAAAACGATTACAAAATCCGAAATATGTGTCCGGTTATATTCATGTTGCACATATCCCATTATTTCTACTAACACTAGATCTGATCTGAAGAAGGATATATCGGTCAACTACTTCCGGTACCCCAAGGGATACTGCAGCCTAAGACAGAAAATTGACTGTGTAGGTCCACGCCTTCGTATAGTCGCCAAATAACGGTTCCTCAATATATTCGGTATTTTGATGATTTTAGCGAAATTATTCACCGGAATTGATTCAAATTTGGTATTTGAAGTTCAAAATAGATACTGCAGCCCATGACAGAAAGTTGTCTATGTAGGTCCACGTCTTCGTATGGGCCCCATATATCAGTACGTCCCGATATTCCGTATTTTGACAATTTTAGGTACAATACTCACCGAAATTGTTTGAGATGTCATATTTCAAGTCCGTAATGGATGCTACAGGCTGTAACAGAAAATTGTCTATGCAGGTCCAAGTCTTCGTATAGCTCCGATGTAACGATACCTCCCTATGTACGGTATTTTGATGATTTTAGCTACATTATTCAACATTTATTTCAAGTTTCGAATTTTAATATAGTAATGGCTTTGTAGGTTCACGTTGTATAGATCCCAATATAACGGCTATAATCGGTATTTTTAAGATTTTAACAAAATTTTTACGGATTTTATTTTTTGAAAATTTCTAAATTCGTTCCAAATGGTGAAGGGTATTCAAAGTTCGATTTTACTGCTTTTAACTTGTTTTCTGTATTAGATGAATTATGACAATGGAATACTTTCGACGACTATATCTGGTACATCACACACATTTTAACATTTCCTAAAAAAATTATCACAAATCTCCTACAAAGTGAAGGAAGTAACCAATGTAGTCTAAACCTAGCAATTCACAGTATTTATATCATATTTATTTAGGTCCGATACGTAATGGACCATATGGACCCATTCCTTCGGAATCTACTTCATATTGGGCTAAAAATTTAAAAAATCATAAGATAAGCCAAAATATATTTAATTAATCGAATGTTGGCTGATAATTATACCCTACACCACATAGTGGTAAGGGTATTATGTCTATGTGCATTTGTTTGTAACATGGAGACGGAAACGAGATAGACCGAAAGTTCCTTTTGATGATCAGCATAGAATCACATTTTGTGTCGATTTATGCATGTTCGTCCGTCCGTCTGTCCATGTATTTTTGTAAAAAAAATGCAGGTCGCATTTATTATTCGATTGAGATGAAATTTTCTAAATAACATTTGTTTGGCTCAAGGACGAACCCTATTGAAATTGGTGAAAATCGGTCTAAATTTAGATATAGCTCCCATGTATATCTTCATCCGATTTTAGGTTTCTTGTGCACCAAATGGCTAATATCAGTCCAAATGGTGTGAATGTTGCTACATCCGACAGAATTCAGCCTACAAGCATTTGCTTCAAATTTGGTGAAAATCGATTCAGATATAGCTATAGCTCCTATATATATGTTTCATCCGATTTTGGTGTTTAAGTCCCTTACATTCCTTATATGCACTCCACAAGACTGATATTTAGCACCAGATATCAGATACAGCCTAGCTATTCATAGATCAAATTTCAGATTTGGATATAGCTCCCATATATATCTTCATCGGATTTTAGGTTTCTTGTGCACCAAATGGCTAATTTCAGCCCAAACTGAGTGAAATGTTGCACTTCAAAGCTATAGCTCCCTTATATATATATTTCATTCGATTTTGGTGTTTAAGTCCCTCACATTCGTAAGATACAGCCCATAAAAATTATATTTGGTACCAGATATTAGATTCAGCCTAGCAATACACGATTCAAATTTTATCAAGATCGGATCAGATTTGGATATAGCTTCCCTATATATCTTCGTCCGATTTTAGTTTTTTTTTTTTTGTGCACCAAATGGCTACTATTTGTCCAAACAGATTTTCGCACTTCAGCCGAATTTAGCATAGGAGCAAAATTTTCAAATTTGCTCCCATATATATGTTTCATCCGATTTGGTGTTTAAATCTCCAACATTCGGAATATGCACTCTACCATAATCATATTTTGTATCAGATATCTCATAGAGCTCAGAAATGCCCAATATAAACCTTTATTTTACGAGAGCTGTACTAAATATGCATAGTGGTGTTGGCCCGACTTTTGAGCTTTCCTTACTGGTTAAATAATCGTATATTGGCTGAAGGTATACATCTGCCGGCAAAACCGAAAGCTACTTTTTAACTTGTTTTTTAAATTGTTTTAAATATCTCATAACATTACGTAACTTATTGCCTTCCGACATATGTACATAGATACATGTATACACCAAATAAATTGTTTTTTAACATTGATTTATTACAAAACCCTGACGAATAAATTACAATTGCCAAAACATGATAGCTTAAAAAGGACTATCAAATAAATTCAACTAAAAAATATGACATTTACAATAAAATATTTAAATATATGCCACTATTCAAATATATTAGGGTATACCTTAAATGACACGCACACACACATTTAACAGCAAAAACAATAGTAATTTATTATATTTTAAATGTTTGAATACGCTTTCAAATAAAAAGTGTATTTTTTGGCAAAAAAAACGCCATGCTAATTCCATAATAATCCGCATACATCACCATCCACATGGCAGTATGGCAAATAAATTCTTGAAAAATTATTCATATCACGTATCTCAATTTGTGTGGTTTTTTTTTTTTTTTTTGTTTGCCTAGGCATTTATCACTCAATAAATGTTTGCTCACTCTAGGCCTCGTGCATGCATATACACATACATACATATGTATAGAGTAGGGAAGTATGTATAGAAAAAACACTTGCCCTTATACTTCATGGCCCATGAAAATAATTTTCCTGGTTAGTTAGTTTTCTTTTTTTTTCTTCTTGAAATCTTCTTCCGGTAACAAGTTTATGGTTTTAGGCCAACATCATGTTTATGTTTTATCTTATACGGTCATCATAGATTATGTCTGGCGGCAAAAAAAAACGGAAATGTACATAGCAACATAGGAATGTGTGTACACACACATACACACACATGCATGACTTACCATTACCGTCCCCAAAAAGCCTTCAAGAGCTTAGGCAAATGCGATACTTATCACCAGTAAAAACTTACTTCATCATATCTCTTTACATGCCTGCAATTTCGATTTAAGCGTAAGCTCTTCATAAATATTCAATGTAATTTGAAGGAATGTTCTAGTATATCTAGGTTTGCTTTTTTTTTTTTTTTTTTTTTTTTGGTTTTTATCCAACTTTTCGAAATTGTTTGGAGAAACTTTCCTAATAGCCTGTAAAAAGGAGAAGTCGGCTCGAAGGGGATTAAAAACACGTAATCAAAATATATGTTTATGACAAACATTACAAGTCGAAAAGGTTAAATTTAAGACAAATCCGATTATATTTCAAGTCTGTTAAATTCAAATACTTAATGCTTCAAAAAAAAATCCATTGGAAATTTTGGGAGAGGGGAGAAACTAAAGACTTAAAAATTAATAAAATAATAAAGAAAATAACAATTTTCAAGGTGTGTTTTTGATGTTTATACCCTACACCACAAGGTGGTCAGGGTATTATGTCTTTGTGCATTGGTTTGTAACAGGCAAAAGGAAACGAGATAGATCCATAGTTCCTTTTGATGATCTGCATAGAATCACATTCTGTCGATTTATGCATGCCCGTCCGTCCGTCTGTCCATGTATTTTGTAAACAAAGTACAGTTCGCATTTATTGCCCAATTCAGATGACATTTTGCACAAATCACTTTTTTGACCCTATTGAAATGGAGATAAGCGGTAAAATTTAGATATATTTTATTGTGCACCAAACGTGTAATATCAGCCCGAATAGTATGGAATTCTGCACATACAACCAAATTAGGCCTGAAAAAAGGTTTGCCAAATTTGATTGAAATCGGTTCAGATATAGCTATAACCCCCATATCTATTGTTCATCCGATTTGTTATTTTTGTCCTCCGCAGCCGTAATATGCGCTCTGTAACAACAAAAATTGTGGAAATATATCAAATGCAGCTCAGAAAAACATTTGCTAAATTTTATCGAGATCGGTTCAGATTTGGATATATCTCCCATACATAACTTCGCCCGATTTACCTTTTATTGTGCACAAATGGAATGGAATTTGGCACTTACGACCGAATTGAGTCTCGAAGCTAGTATGTCAAATTTGATGAAGATCGGTTCAGATATAGCTATAGCTTCCATACATACTGTTTATCCGATTTGTTGTATTTGTTACCCACAGCCGTAATATGCACTCCGTAACAACGACATTCAGGGAAATATATCAAATATAGCTCAGAAATATCTTTACCAAATTTTATTGAGATCGATTCAGATTTGGATATAGCTCCCATATATATCAAATGGGCAATACAAGTCCGAATTCAAAAGATACAAATGCTTCGGCATATTTAGTCCTGTGAACTTTAAATTATAATTATAATCATAGCGTGTATGATTGAATTCTCCCATAAAAACTTTTAATTGTTATGCGGAGCTCTACTAAATTAGCAACTTTAAAACTTTCTTTACTGGTTTAATTTTATTGAATGAAAGCAAAAAATGTCGGAAATAGCATCAAATTATTGAATAAGTTAAGATTTGTTCAAATTGGCCACCTTTTGCACGAATTATGGCCTTCAAACGGCCAATGAAACCGTCACAAGCTACCCGAATATAGCTCTGCGGTATTTTGGCCCATTCCCGGCGAAGTGCTTGCTTGAGTTGATCAACACTGTGGTATTTTTTAGTGCCATCCTTGCTTTCCAAAATACCCCAAACACAATAATCAAACGGATTGGTATCCGGAGATTTTGGTCGCCATTGTGCGCTGAAAATGAAGCGAGGAACTTTGTTTTGTAACCATACTTGGTTGGCGCCTGCTGAATCCTGTTTAAATGTCCAAGGACTGCGGCCAAAACGTTTGCGTGCCCAAGGCTTTAATACAGCCTCCAAAATATTTTCGCGATAATACTCGACATTTAATCGGTCGATTAATACGAGCGGAGAGCGGCAGTTTTTTCATCTCATCCTGTATAAAGTTCACAAGGCACAGGGTATAAAAGGTTGACCATAAGCCAATAGTTCAGCTTGATTTTTGGCATGCACAACATATCTGGCTGAAAAACAAACCATCAATCATCTGAATAATATCATCACGTTAATTTGAGGTCGATCTTGGACCATGTAGGGAAACTAACAAAAATACTGAACATTTTTGGAAGTAGGGTTCTTTCGGTTTTGAACTTTTCCCATTCCTTGATCTCAATAAAAACAAGTAAAATAGCTGTAAGTTCGAGCGGGCCGAACTTTGAATACCCTCCACCCTTTGGTGCAAACTTAGCCGTATATTAGGGTCTATACGAAGACCAGGACCTGCATAGGCAACTTTTGTCACAAGCTATTACAAAATATTACAATATTACAAAAAACCGAATATAGAGAGGTACCATGGAGATTATAAAACGTGGACCTGCACAGATAATTCTGCCATAGGCTGTAGTATCCATTTCGAACTTCAAATATAAAATTTGAAATAATTCCGGTAAATAATGTCGCTAAAATCATCATCAAAATACCAAATATCGGGGGTACCGTTATATGGGGGCTATACGAAGACGTGGACCTACACAGATAATTTTCTATCATAGGCTGTAGTATTCATTATGAAATTCAAATACCAAATTTGAAATAGTTCCGGTAAATAATGTCGCTAAAATCATCAAAATACCGAATATCGGGAAGTACCGTTATATGGGGGCTACATGAAAACGTGGACCTACATGACCCATTTACGAACTTAACCTGTCTACTGGCAAAATAAACATGAGTGCACAATTTTATCCTTCTATCTCAATTTGTTCGAAAGATAGCGTGATTACAACAGACCGACAAACAGACGGACATCGCTAATTCGAATCGACTTAGAATTTTACGCTGATCAAGGAAATACATACTTTGTGGGGTCTAAACTGTATATTTCGAGGAGTTACAAACGGAATGACAAACTAAATATACCCTCCATACTATGGTGGAGTGTATAAAAATGTCGGTAGGATAAGCTCCACAGTTATGATAGGGAGCACCTAAAAAAATACTATAAAAAATGCAAATTATGAAATGTCAATGAATCTTACATATGACTTTTAAATTATGTGAAAACTGACATTAAGATTAAAAATATTATAAAAATTTAGAATTGCTTAAAAAATTGAAAAACTTACTACATTCCCCATTACAAGGTAATAAACATGAACCTGCGAATAATTTGTGTAGCCAATAAACCCCGATTTAAAAAAAAACAACTTCACTATGACCCACCACCTAATAAAATTACAAAATCTATCCATGCGACGTTTCTTCTCGACCTAAATATTACCTTCTTCTAACTCCAGTCACTCATCGCGTAAGAGCTATTGTCTTTAATTCCGTACCCATTAAAAGTGATGAAGTCTGAAATTCGTTGCCAAAACTTATTTAACAGATGAAGCGTTGTGAAGCAAAATTAAACTTGTTTACTAAAGCATTGACATTCATCTCATTAAAATAAGAGAACGAAGTTCAAACATAAGTATTCAGTTGAAAAATAACTCAAAGCGAAAAAGGAAAACTTTCAAGAATTTTTTTTTTTTACGTAACCCACAAACACAAACGCTCACACACTCATACAGCCACAAGAAAAAGAACATAATAGTGAGAGTGTACTTCATTTTGCAAAAGGCACACACACATACATAACCTGATATAAACTTGAAGAATCTTATGACAATCGTAACCGCCTTCACCAAAGCCAACACCGCCATTACCACGACAGCATTCGGAAAAGTTCATTGAAAAACAGGAAATTGCAAAGAGATGAGAACGAGGAACGAAAAAAACTTCTTTTGTATAATTTCATGCAATTTTCGTTTTTTTTTTTCCTCTCCACTTTCGCAAAAACTCGCGAGTATGTCAAATATCATGAAAAGAAAGACTTTGACAAAATGCATAAAACAGAGAAAGCAGCAGCACCAGCAGAAGAAGAAAACGAAAAAGAAGAATAAAAATAAAAATAAAACCAGTAAAGATATCCTTAAAGTCGGGCGGTGCCGATTTTATGATACCCTACACAACTTTGCTAATTCAGTAGAGCTCCGCATAAGAATTAAAGGTTTTTATGGGAGAATTCAATCATACACCCTATGATTGTATTTATAATTTAAAGTTCAAAGGACTCTATATTGCCGAAGCATTTGTATCTTTTAAGTTCGGACGAATATTGCCCATTTGATATATATTTAAGAGCTATATCCAAATCTGAACCGATCGCAAAGATATTTTTCCAAGCTGTATTTGATGTATTTTCCTGAATATCGTTGTTACGGAGTGCATATTACGGCTGTGGATAACAAATATAACAAATCGGATGAACAATATATATGGGAGCTGTAGCTATATCTGAACCGATCTTCACCAAATTCGGCATACAACCATCTAGACTCAATTCGGTCGTATGTGCCAAATTCCATACCCTTTGGGCTAATATTAGACGTTTGGTGCACAATAAAAGGTAAATCGGACGAAGTTATATATGGGAGATATGTCCAAATCCGAACCGATCTCGACAACATTTAGCAAAGGTATTTCTGAGATGTATTTGATATATTTCCCGGAATATCGTTGTTACGGAGTGCATATTACGGCTGCGGAGGACTAAAATAACAAATCTGATGAACAATATATAAGGGAGCTATGGCTATATCTGAACCGATCTTCACCAAATTTGGCATACTACCATCTAGACTCAATTCGGTCTTATGTGCCAAATTCCATCCCATTTGGACAAATATTAGACGTTTGGTGCACAATAAAAGGTAAATCGGACGAAGTTATATATGGGAGATATATCGAAATCCGAACCGATCTCGATAAAATTTAGCAAAGGTATTTCTGAGCTGTATTTGATATATCTCCCCAAATATTGTTGTTACAGAGTGCATATTACGGCTGCGGAGGACAAAATAACAAATCGGATGAACAATATATATGGGAGCTATAGCTATATCTGAACGGATTTCGATAAAATTTGGCATACTTATTTTCAGGCCTAATTTGGTTGTATGTGCAAAATTTCATACTATTCGGGCTGATATTACACGTTTGGTGCACAATAAAAGGCAAATAGGACGAAGATATACATGGGAGCTATATCTAAATTTTGACCGATTATCTCTAATATCAATAGGGTTCGTCCTTGTGCCAAACAAATGATTTGTGCTAAATTTCATCTGGATCGGGTAATAAATGCGAACTGTACTTTGTTCACAAAAATACATGGACAGACGGACGGACATGCATAAATCCACTCAGAATGTATGCAGATCATCAAAAGGAACTATGGCTCTTTCTCATTTTCTTTTGCCTGTTACAAACAAATGCACAAAGACATAATACCCTGACCATCTTGTGGTGTGGGGTAAAATGAAGAAAAACGAGAGACCAAATTAAAGAAATCTTTGGAAAGAAAAATGTATGTTGCAAAACTATTGGGAAGTTTCCTGCGCTAAAACTTTTGCTGATGCAGTAAAAATCTGCTAGCAAGACTCCAATTTTATTGGCAACAACAACAAAAAAAAAGAAAGAAAATACAACGCCAACAATGAAAAAAGGAACAAAATATTCACAATGTTGTTAAATATTGAATTTTTTATGGTCTCCTTGGATAAAGTGGTAGATAGTGAATGAGATTTCGTTTTTCGGTCTCCATCTGCTTCGTTCTCGCTCTCTCTGCATCTTATTGAATATCGAATTTATACTCCAGCAAAAATTAATTTGCAATTTTTGAAAACATGTTCTTGTTAATGGGTGTGTTGTGTGCGTGTCCTCGACTCGTTGCCCGCTTGTCCTTTGTGTGTAACAATTGCCACAGTTGACCAAGAATTATGATCATGGTTTAACCAACGCAAAAGAATTTATGTTCCGAAATTTGCCATTTATAAATAAATCAAGGATGGATGACAATTTTTCAGTTAGACCGAAATCTAAGTCTAATCAATTGGCATTGTTGTTTTTATACCCTCAGTCATATGGCTACAGAGGGTGTATATTATTTGATACGACCAAAATGTGCCTTATCCAAATAATGGTTTTAGACCCTTGGTCTCTTAGGGCAAAATAAATTTCAGGACATTTGGAGTCGATCTAGCGATGTCGTTCCATCCATCTGTCTGGCTGGCTAGCTCCGATTTGATACCTACTTGGTAAATCGTAATATTATTCCTAAACATAGATCGAATTCGGAGATGGGCAATATCAGTCCACGTCTTCTGGGACCTCCCCCACAAATGTTCAAAATTTTCAACTCTTATAAAATGTGATATAAAAGTCCGATTGTCTTAAAATTTCAAATATACTATCTTAATATTTCTATTAACACAAGATTTGTTGCGAAGATGAGATATATCGGTCCATTACTTCTGGTACCTCCCACGAAAAGGATCAAAATTTTGAATAGACATGAGGCTAATATTAATAGTCTCGGTCATATAGGCCATGTAAATTCCCCAAAATCGTGAGCAGAATATTTTAAATTACCTTTACCATTAAACTGTAAATACTTTCAAACAAATACACTTCGAAGTGGATCCACAAAAAAACTTCAAATCCACAATTGCTCATTACTTTTCGATTGCTGGAACAAGCACTTAATGGTACTAAATTTGAAACAGTTTGGTTTAGATTGAAGACATGAAGCTGAAATTTAAAAATTGTGATTTGGGGTTCCTTATTTATTATAAAGAGGTGGTTTTGAAAATATGTACTACAAGTGCACAAAATGTACTAAATAGCACTATATTTGGTACAATTTCGTGTTGGATTAACAGACAGGGCTTGAAATCTGAAATTTGGTATTTGGTATTATGTGTAGCCTGGATATATGACTCTGGTTTCGGTAATATGTACTATTATTGTACGAAAAGTACTGAATGGTACTACATTTGAATTTGTGTGAGGGGTAGAGATAAAATGCTAAAATTTGATATTTAAATTACTAATGGCATATGTGTTAGAGATTTGGCAGTGGTTTGGAAATGCGTCCAATATGTAAGGAAAATACTAAATGGTACTAATTTTGGTAGTGGGTGAAGGAATAGGCCTGAAATCCTCAACTTCGATATTGAGGTCTCTGGTGGAATCTGGAATTGAGATATGGAGGTGAAAATGGGTACTATAATTGTTCGAAATGTACTAAATGGTCCTAATTGGGTTATTAGGCAAAGGGATAGAGTTGGAATCCCAACATTTAATATTGAGCTATCTTTTGACAATAGAAACTGAAATATGGAAATGGTTTCGGAAATGTGGCCTATATCTGTACGAAAAATACTAAATGACACTATATTTGGTATTGGGTGAATGGGTGATGTTGGGAATCCGCAATTTCGATATTGAGGTCTCTCTTGGTATCTGGAATTGAGATATGGAAGTGGTTCACAAAATGTGTACTATAATTGGTGGAAAAGTGCTAAGTGGTACTAAATTGGATATTGGGTGCAGGAAAGTTGAAATCCAGAAATTTGATATAAACGTCTATCTGGAATTGAAAAAGGGATGTTGTTTAGGAAATGTGTTCCATAATTGGTGGAAAAGTACAAAATAAATTTAATATTGGGTGAAGAAATAGAGCTAAAATCTTCAAATTTGATGTCGATGTTATTGTAGTAATCTCAAATTGAGATATGGTGGTGGTTTCGGAAATGTGTACTATAATTGTACGAAAAGTACTAAAACAGTACTGAATTTGGTATTGGGTGAAGGAATCGTGTTGGAATCCTGAAATTAAATACTGAAGTCTCTTTTGGTAGCTAAGATTTAGATATGGTGGTCGTTTCGGAAATATGTACTATAATTGTACGAAAAGTACTAATTGGTACTAACTTTGGATCACTGTAGGCGTATAGGATGGAGAGATGTAGATAAATATTATTAAAATTGGTATTGGCTGATATTTGATATTGAGGTTACTGTTGGTTTATAGGGTTTACATAAGGAGACGGTGAGACATTTGGGCAGAGTAATTGGATGTGGGTCCATTGTGCAATGGTTTTACTAATATCCTCCTCAAAAATATGCATAATGAAAGATTTTAACAACTTATTGTTGGTAATGCTAAAGATTTTCCTATTATTCTTTTTTTTTTTTTTTTGGCTAGCCTCTGAACTAGATTGACACAACCCTTTACATAGCCGGACGGTTGGTGCACCCTACATCTCTCAAAAAGAGTATAAAAATTAGTCCACAACATGGTACACCAAAAATGTTATCAAACTTTTTTCGAGTTCGGGGATGAGCAATATTCGTTGACCCTTTCTGGAACTTCTCCCACAAAGATCCAAATTTTGAAAATACGAAACTTGAGCCAAGAACAACCAGACATAGTTTAAAATATGAACATTGTGGTATTTAAAAGAGATCAGGTGCGAAAATGGTCCACTCTTTCTCGTTCCTCCCCCCGTAAAAGCTCATAAATTTATTGAGAATCAATGCTTGATTTCCTTCAAACCTGGCACGTACCAATATTTTTGCCTCTATTAGGAATATATGGTTCCACTTTTGTTGGTGCTAAATGGTTAGGCTTAATCTCATTATTTTTTAAGGCAGGGAAAGATCCACTAATCCTTATCAGTTTTTGTCTGGAGAAGTTCTCCCCAGAAGTTATTTTAAAATAACTCCCATGACAAAGACTTGGTTCCACTCTTTCTAGTACTATGCCTACAGACAGCATTTCTTCTTCTTTGTTCAAAACAATCGTTAACAAAATTTAAAAATTTATTGTCACATGTTTTTCTTTTCAGTTCCGACCCTATATCACCCCATATGTCACTGGCTACTCTCCATCAAACTTCTGCTACTGGCACTCTCCCCCGTCTTTGAACTCAATTTTCGTCATATGCATAAACTATCCTTGGTGTTAGAATGGACTCATTAAAATTTGCTGTCAAGACAAGTTCTGTGGACAAAACATGCACATAAATGTGAGGAAGTGAACACCTTCCAACATGTGTTTCATTGACTTCAAACTTTAACAATTACATGCAGCAGCAGCAGCAGCACCAGTAGTGTTGTACTCTCAGTTTGCCATTATCCATATTGTTTTTGTTTTCGGTCTCCCCCCACATGTCACACACACACTGAGATTTTGGGGTGGGCTATTTATTACCAAAAATTGCAGTTGTTTTTCACACTAACACACACACACATACTCTCTCGGACAATTGTGTTTTTGGGTAAATCTTGACGATATATGGCATTTTGCAAAGGTTAACACCAAATGTCACCCAGAATTTATGACACCGCACAACTTAGCAGCGCCCAACAACTGGCTAACAATGTGTCAGAGAAGAGAATAATATTGGTTTGTTAGTTGGTCGGTCGGTTGTTTGCTTCGTTGGCTGTTTTACCCAATTGTCGCCGATATGCAAGCCATTTGGAAAGCATTAAATAGTTGAGTTCCGGTCGAGGCACATGAATTATTTCCTGTCAACGTACGTTTCATGTTCGTTATATTTCGGTTTTGCCAAAAAAAAAAAAGAAAACAACAACGGCATGGCAAATGTATAAATCCAATAATAAAATATTGTTTACATACATCGCATGTATTTTATACATATTTATGTAAAATGAAAGTTTGCCATTGCTTATTTACGGTTAATTAAATTTTGTCATCTGTGGTTGGTGGTGCTCATTTGAATGGAGCCATTTGAGGAGATGATTTATTGTTTGTGACAAAATATGTGGAATTTTTTGGTTCATTCAATTAAATAAATAAAATAATAAAATGTATCGGCTTTTGGGGGAATGTTTCAAAAGAAGAAATATTCTAGATCAAATTTCATTGATAGACCCATAGTTCCATTTGATGATCTGCATAGAATCACATTCTGAGTCGATTTATGTCTGTCTGTCCGTCCGTCTGTCCATGTATTTTTTTGAACAAAGTACAGTTCGCATTTATTACCCAATCCAGATGAAATTTTCCAAACTACATTTGTTTGGCCCAAGGACGAACCCTATTGAAATTGGAGATAATCGGTAAAAATTTAGATATAGCTCCCACATATATCTTCGTCCGATTTGCCTTTTATTGTGCACCAAACGTGTAATATCAGTCCGAATAGTATGGAATTTTGCACATACAACCAAATTAGGCCTGAAAATAAGTATGCCAAATTTGATCGAAATCGGTTCAGATATAGCTATAGCTCCCATATACATTGTTCATCCGATTTGTTATTTTTGTCCTCCGCAGCCGTAATATGCAATCTGCAACAACAATATTTGGGGAAATACATCAAATGTAGCTCAGAAATACCTTTGCTAAATTTCATCGTGATCGGGTCAGATTTGGATATAGCTCCCATATATACCTTTGTCTGATTTACCTTTTATTGTACACCAAACGTCTAATGTTTGGCCAAATGGGATGGAATTTGGCACTTGCGACCGAATTGATACTAGAAGCTAGTATGCCAAATTTGTTGAAAATCGGTTCAGATATAGCTATAGCTCCCATATATATTGTTCTTCCGATTTGTTGTATTTGTTACCCACAGCCGTAATATGCACTCCGTAACAACGATATTCAGGGAAATATATGAAATTCAGCTCAGAAATATCTTTGCCAAATTTTATCAAGATCGGTTCAGATTTGGATATTGCTCCCATATATGTCAAATGGGCAATACAAGTCCAAATTTAAAATATACAAATGCTTCGGCATATTTAGTTCTTTGAACTTTAAATTATAATTATAATCATAGCGTGTATGATTGAATTCTCCCATAAAAACGTTTAATTGTTATGCGGAGCTCTACTAAATTAGCAAGGTGGTGTACGGTACCATAAAGTCGGCGCCGCCCTACTGTAAGTCTTTCTTTACTGGTTTATACTTGGCAATTCAGCACTAGAAAATCCATATCCGTTTTTAATACCCTCCACCATACATATTATGGAGGGTATATAACGTTCGTCATACCGCGTGTAACTCATCGAAATAATAATTTCAGACCTAACAAAGTATATATATTCTTGATCAGCATTGAATTCAAAGACGATTTAGACCTGTCCAACTCTCTAAAAAACTTAAATTTTGCACAGCTCAGTCTTTTGTCTGCAGGCATGTCAAGTTCAAACATATCGATTATATCGGCCCACGATATCGTATAGTTCACATGTTACGGTACCCCCAAACTTCGTTATTTCAATTATTTTAACAACATTTTTCAATGGAATTGTCTGAAATTCTACATAAAGAGTTCCTCGTGCCTACTTTACCCCCTAAAAAAAGAATTGTCTATATAGATCCACGATATCGTATAACCCCAATATAACTGTACCTCTCGATAGTCGATATTTTGATGATTTTAGTCACATTTTTCAATGGAGTTTTTTTTTTAAATGTACACCAGGAGTTCTCTGTGAATACTTTACTCTCTAGAAGACAATTGTCTATATAGGTCTACGTTTTAGTATATCACACCCCCATATAACGATACCTCCCGATAATTGGTATTTGGATGATTTTAGCGACATTATTCATCGGAATTGTTTTAAATTTAGTATTTGAAGTTCGTAATGGACACTACAGCCTATGACAGAAAATTGTCTGTGCAGGCCCACGTCTTCATATAGCCCCCACATAACGGTACCTCCCAATATTCGGTATTTCGATAATTTTTGCGTCATTATTCACCGGAATTGTTTCAAATTACGTATTTAGAGTTCGTAATGGGAACTACAGTCAGTGACAGAAAATAGTCCATGCAGGTCCAGGTCTTCGTATAGGTCCCATATATCAGTACCTCCCTATATTCGGTATTTTGACGAGTTTATGTACAATACCCACCGAAATTGTTTGAGATGTCGTATTTGAAGTTCGTAATGGATGCTACTGCCTATGACAAAAAATTGTCTATGCTGGACCAGGTCTTCGCACAGCTCCGATATAACGGCACCTCCATATATATGATATTTTGATGATTTTAGCTACATTATTCACCGTTTATTTCAAGTTTCGAATTTGAATTTGGTAATGGCTTATGACAAACAATGCCTATGTATGTCCACGTCATATAGACACCAATATGACGGCTATATTCGCTATTTTTTTTAAATTTTTACAGAATTTTTTAATGATTTAATTTTTTGAAAATTTACAAATTGGTTCCAAATGGTTGAGGGTATTCAAAGTTCGGCCCGGCCGAACTTACTGCTTTTTAACTTGTTTTTTCAAGTTTCGCATTTGAATATTGTAATGGCTTTCGACAAAAGTTGTCTATGCAGATTCCGTCGTCGTATAGGCCCTAATATAACGGCTACATTCGATTTTTTAAGACTTTAAAACAGATTTTAACGGAATTTATTTTTTATTTATTTATTTATATTTTATTTTTTCTTTTGCAAAGTTCCTTCCAGATGGTGGAGGGTATTCAAAGTTTAGCCCGACCGAACTTACGTCTTTTTTACTTGTTCTATATTACCAGTGCGAGTACCTCCTCGACTTATGATTAGAAGTCCAAAAAGACAGAACTTTTTTTTGATTGGAATGCTGCACACAATAACTCTCAATGAGATTATCCGATTGTGTCCAAACTTAGTACCTGGTAATATATGTTTTACCAAACTTAGGTCAATTTCAAAAATGGACAATATCTATAAATTCCTTCAGGTTCCTCCAAAAAAAAAATCAAAAATTTTGAAATTGTTACACGTAGCTTCAAATTTGCAAATTGTCCCATTTAAATAAAACTCAGGCCAGATGCGAAAATGGACAATTGGCCTATGGTACCACTAGAAAAGTACACAAATTTTGCAATAAAAAATATCAAAGTCTCAGAACCCGCTATAGGTGTTTTGTTGATTTCTCTAAGGTCCTTGCCAAAATTTCCAAATGTTATAAATTTGATGATCAATAACGCTATTTAATTTGGATTATATTCTATTAGATCTATCCCTTCACATAATACAAAATGGTACCTTTTTTAAAGTTTAGTACCATTTTAGAACTTTTCGTAACCTTAGTGTTTGAATTTCCAAAAGGCCTTTGGTACATCTCTCCTACGCTCATCATAATTTGTATACGCTCTGCCAATACTATAAAATATAAAATAATGTTTTAATTCAATATTCTGAAACGTTTTGCATCTCATTATTTGTCTCTCTTTCCCTTTATCTCTCTCTCTTTGCTTCTCAGCTCTACAATGTATTGTAAATGTTCGTTAACAGAATATTAATAATGCAAACACATAACTAAATATTCTCATATATAAATTTACATAAAAGGATGACAGAAATGCCATGGCTCTTAAACCAGGTTCAAATTTAAAGTGAAAATCAGTTCTTAGAACTTTTTCCACACAAAGCACAAACACCCACACACTCACGTTTGGCAAACACTAATATGTTCGTTCAATTTACAATGATGTCCTTTGGATGCCTCGCATGCATGCATCCATGCATGCACTTTTGAAGCTGTCTGTCAGTCAGTAACATGGACGACATTTTTGTGGTTTCCGTTCTATCGCACTATCAGAGTAAAGAGAGTTAAGTTTTGCCGTTCGTTGACATGAGAGTGGGTTTGGCGTTGTAGGGTTTTGAGAAACTAACACAAACATGGAGACATAATGTGTTTACTGGGGTTGAGAGAAATTTAGTGGGAGTATCTTTATTTTCTTTTGAGAATAATACTCAATAATTTAGAGCCGTGTTTTAGCTTTGATTTTAGACAGTGTTTCTCTTATTTTCTAATTACACTGAATACATTTTCAACATCTTCCGCTCGATGATTTTCTATCCTCCGAAGGACCCAAAATACAAATTTAAAGGAAATCTTGTGTAAATTATGTTATGAGCCTCGAAATAACTAAATTCAGTGGGTATCTTTACATAGGGGCTATAATGAAACTTGGACCTATACTGTTAACTTTTCGAAGTTTTTTTGTACATAATATAAACACAAAGTACCAAAAAATTTCAGAATTCAATAGATGCAATTATTAAAACGAAAAAAATAGATTAAATCCCCAAACGGCTTTTCGTTTCTCACACCAAACATTTTTAAGGTCCCCTTATAAAACCCAATTCAAGCCCAGAGACACCTCAATGTTTTGAGTTATTTTAAGCCTTACCCTAACACATAGGCACCACAATATTTCGAGTTATATTTCTCAAGTCTTAATACAGACATTTGAAATAGAGTTTTGAATTGCTTCAGAAATCACCGGTCTGATTGAGGCCTCAGTATACCTTATTTGTCTGCCTTCTGTCATATTGTCAGTGTGAGTGGCATCTCAACTTTGGATTAGAAATCCATGCGAACAGATCGGAATTTTAATGCTTATCTGTAATGGGGCTATCTATTTATTTAAGACCCGCGATAATTAATATTTTTTAATTTTTTAATTAATATTTATTCATGATCCACAATTAGTGGATTATAAAAAAATATATTTTTTTTTCAAGGACCCACAATCACGGAGTTAACTAATGAATATTTTTCACAGAATAGACAATTGTGGATTTTCAAAGAATAATATTTGCATGGGTCTTCATTCGTGTTTTTCACAGTCGATTTTTAAAGATAATTTTTTGAAGGACCCATAAACGTATATTTTGATAACCACATTTTTTTTCAAGGGTCCATAATCGTAGAGGTTTAGGGGTATTCCAAAATAGGGGTCATTTTAATCCATTTTTATACCCTCCACCATACTATGGAGGGTATATTAACTTTGTCATTCCGTTTGTAACTCCTCGAAATACTCATATCAGACCCAACAAAGTATATATATTCTTGATCAGCGTAAAATTCTAAGTCGATTTAGCGATGTCCGTCTGTCTGTCTGTCCGTCTGTCTGTCTGTCTGTCTGTCCGTCTGTCTGTCTGTTGTAATCACGCTATCTTTCGAATGAATTGAGATAGGTGGCTAAAATTTTGCACACATGTTTATTTTTCCAGTAGGCAGGTTAAGTTCGTAAATGGGCTATGTAGGTCCACGTTTTCATATAGCCCCCATATAACGGTACCTCCCTATATTCGGTATTTTGATGATTTTAGCGACATTATTCACGGGAATTGTTTCAAATTTGGTATTTGAAGTTCAAAATGGATACTACACCCTAAGACGGAAAATTATCCGTGCAGGTCCACGTCTTCGTATAGCCCCCATATAACGGTACCTCCCGATGTTCGGTATTTTGATGATTTTAGCGACATTATTCACGGGAATTGTTTCAAATTTGGTATTTGAAGTTCAAAATGGATACTACACCCTAAGACAGAAAATTGTCTGTGCAGGTCCACGTCTTCATATAGCCCCCATATAACGGTACCTCCCTATATTCGGTATTTTGATGATTTTAGCGACATTATTCACCGGAATTGTTTTGAAATTGGTATTTGATGTTCGTTATGGGAACTACAGTCTGTGACAGAAAATTGTCTGTGCGGGGCCAGGTCTTCGGATAGCCCCCATATAACGGTACCTCCCTATATTCGGTATTTTGATGATTTTAGCTACATTATTCACCGTTTATTTCAAGTTTCGAATTTGAATATGGTAATGGCTTATGAGAGACAATGCCTATGTATGCCCACGTCGTATAGACCCCAAAATAACGGCTATATTCGGTATTTTCAAAATTTTAACAGAATTTTTTAAGGATTTTATTTTTTGAAATTTTCCAAATTCGTTGCAAATGGTGGAGGGTATTAAAAGTTCGGCCCGGCCGAACTTACTGCTTTTTAACTTGTTTAAGCTAATATTTCTTAAAGCAATCTTAGGCTTTCCGTAAATTTTCAGAGCTCTGAATTACGAATGTTGTGAAATCTAACTCAGAATATTTTAGTACAAATGCTTCAAAAAGGCCCCAAAATATTTGGCCTGAGAACCCACAACTACTTCGGGGTCTTGATACAGGGTGAGAAAAATAAAACTGCAACAAAGTCAAATGCCATAATTTTTAAAGTTTTTTTTTTAATTTTTTGAATGAAAGCAAAAAATTTCGGAAATAGCATCAAATTTTAGAATAAGTTTAGATTTCTTCGAATTGGTCACCTTTGACACGAATTATGGCCTTCAAACGGCCAATGAAACCGTCACACACTGCGCGAAAGTTGCCCATTCCCGGCGAAGCGCTTGCTTGAGGTGATCGACACTTTGTTATTTTTTAGTGCTAACCTTGCTTTCTAAAATACTCCAGACACAATAGTCCAACGGATTGGTTTCCAGAGATTTTGGTGGCCATTGTGCGCTGGAAATGAAGCCTGGAACCTCATTTTGTAATCATTCTTGATTGCGATGGTGCTGAATCCTGTTCGAAAGTTCAAGGTTTGCGGCCAAAAGGTTAGCGTGCCCAAGGCTTTAATACACCCTCCAAAATATTTTCGGGATAATATTTGGCATTTATTCTGATGCCACGGTCGATTAATACAAGCGGAGAGCGACCAACGACTGTTATGGCGGCCCAGACCATCACCATGGCCGGCGCTTGAGTTCTGGTGGCCAACAAAAGCTGCAGATTTTCAGTTGACCGCTTTGGCAAGTAAACACGATCATTTTGATTGTTTACAAAGTGCTGGACAACGAATGTTTTATCATCGGAGAAAACCAAATTCGGCAGTTTACCACCTTCGACCAAGCGAGGCAACTCTTTAGCTCTCTTGAGTATATTTTCTTTCCATTGCGGTGTAAGTTCTTGCACTTTTTGGAATTTCAATGGCTTTACCCTGAGCTAATTTTTCAATATTTGCCGAATGGAATATTGCAATATGTTCAGCTCACGAGCCATTTTTCGGCCACTGCGACGCGGATTTCGATCATGTCACATCTTTACATTTCGAACAATTTCTGTTGATGTTGCTGTTTTCTTCCGTCCACTCTCTTGACGTCGAACTACGCTACGGTAACGAGCGATGGTACGGGATACAAAAAAATTAATCATATTTAAATGCTAGAGTTCTCTAACGATAGCCACTTGTGGTTTCTCAGCCAAATATAAAAAAATCACATTATCACGCTTGAATTCCATCACGAATAACTTTTCTGGAAAATTCTCAACAAAATGCTTAAACAATATAATGAGCTATCACTGGAATATTTTTAACAGCTCTCGGACGAGTGGCTTAGAAATGACAGCAGTCTGAATTTGGTTGCAGTTTTTTCATCTCACCTGTAATTTCCAATATTAATATCTAAAATTCGAATGGAATTTTCTTAAAAACCATTGAAGCTAGATATATAGTATATTCCGAGACTCAACAAAATTTGATATGTCAAATTTCTTCTTTTAACATTTAAATTCTGCATTATGGGAGATATTGACTTAAGTTTGAAACGTATACAATGGACGGTCAACAGTGAAAATAAATAATTTCTGTCTTTGGAGTCTAATTTCCTTAAAAACTATTGAGCCTACATTTATGGTTTACTCGGAGACTAATAATGATAATGTCCATAAAATTAAAAATTATGCTAGATTTTGACTCTGATTGAAAACGTATAAATTTAATAGTTAAAAACAGAAACAAACTATTTCAAATTTTAAGATATAAAAAATTCGAATGTACTTTTCTCAAAAACTACGGCACCTTGATATATGATATATTCCGAGACTCATAATGAATTGTGATCTAGAAAATTTCTTTCTTTGGCACTTAAGAATTCTGTGTGATATTGACTCAGAGTAGAAACACATAAAATTACCATTTAAAAAGAGGACCATATAATTTCCTCTTTTAACATCGAAATTCTAAATTTTCTTAAAGACTATAAAAATTAAATGCATAGTTTGGTTTGAGACTCTTGATAAAATTTGATGTAAAATATTTCTTCCTTTAACACTTTTACGAAAAAATTAAGTATTATGGGAGATTTCGACTCAGATTGAAAACGTATAGGATTAATCGCCAAAAAAGAAAACAAATAATTTCCACATATAATATATAAAATTGGAATGTAAATTCCTTGAAAATTATTGTACCTAGACATAAACCTCATTCTGAGATTCATAATAGAATTTGGTGTAGATTATTTATTCCTTTAACATTTTCTGCCTAAATTGAAGACTTATGGTACTTTTATGCATCAAATCGAAAATAGTCGACAAAAAACGCTATGCAAAAATAGGAAATCATGATGCGTTTTTTGAATAATTAAAGACAAATATTTCTTTGTTAAAAATCGGAAATAGAGATTACTTTTCTTTGATGACTTATAGTAAAATTTGATGGAGATCATTTTTTTCTTTGACGTCATCCTTCGAAAATTATGGTTTGCAGGAGAATTTTGCTCAATCTCATATGCGTTTTTAATATTTATAGATAGCTTGCCTTTAGGTAAGATTTAGACTTTTAATGTGTTCGGAACCTATAGTAGAATTTCCTGGCAAATAATTTTGTAGAACACTTTTACTTGCTAAAATCCCGCTTAAAGAGGGTTTTTTTCTGTACCTATGGAAAAATTTAATTTTGTCGAAAAAAAATTCCCCAAAATTAAATATATCCTTGTTACACCCCAATATATCACCCATCTTCCTAGGACATGTCATCCTATTGTTATAATATTATTTTTCATACAGAACACGTAGCAAAGTTGTTCGACGAAAATCGCAGAATTCACAAGTACTTATACTTTTCCCAATTATGAAAAACTACTCGACAAACTAACGCGCATTTCCACCATTTCACAATGAACTTTCTTCCACAGTGAGAAACACATCGACACATTGATGGACGGAAGGGGGGGGGGGGGGAGTATTTGGTTCGTGGCGTCCTTCAAAGTATGCTGCGCAGCATGAAAGCAAACGTGAAACAATGCAGGGAACAGCAGCAACAACAACAAAATAAAAAGAGTAAGAACACATTTTCCACTAACGACTATTTGAAATGAATAAATAAACGTGAGCGAGCATACCAAAATAGTAGTCATTTCTTGCAACCGAGAATTGCGGTTTGGCAGGAAAAAAATGGAAGTATCCAAAAAAAAAAAAAAAAAAAAACACAAAACGAAATTCTGAACACAAACACACATTCCAATGCGCACAAATAAGCAACAGTAAATAGAAAAACCACAAATAACAACAGCAACAGCAAAAAAGAATCTAACAATTTTGCCAAACTATTAATGAAATTGAGGTTTGTTTCACCGGCCCCATTGTATGTTGATGTGAAAGTATTTATATTTTTCGGCCCACTTGAAAAACTAATAGCCAATAACAAAAAAAGCTGTGGCAAACGGCATCATAACAAATTGAGTTGTTCATAATTGAAGTGGCATTAAAGTGAGCAGTGAAAAAAGAAAAACTAATATTTTTGCGGATATGTTTCCTGCCATTAGGCCAAGTGTAAAGTATTTATTGACACTTCAGTATAATATTCAAATTAGAGAACCAATCAACGAATCAATGAATTTTTGAAGGAATATTTTTTGGAAAGAAGAAAATAAGTAGATTTTTGAAAATAGTGCTTCCACGGACTACCAGGAATGGGAATTTGAAAGAATTGTTTTTTTTTTTTTTTTTTTTTTTCATACAATGTAGATTTATTCGAAAAGTTGAATAGGAATCCTTGAGCCAAACAAACGAACTATGCAAATTTTCAATCAACATTTTTTTTTTTGGTCTTAGGTACATTTTGTCTTCGGCAATATCGCAGATAATACGAGGATTTGTTATACCCTCCACCTTGGAAAGGAGGGTATATTAAGATTATAATTTCGTTTGTAACATCCCCAAAATATTCGTCGTAGACCCCATAAAGTATATATACGGATTGTCCATATTCGACGGACCCATCTGGCAACGCCATAACTATTGACAGAGATGTCACATCGCTTAATGACATACCGCATTTGAAGCGTCAGTCCAAGCAGATTTTTACCATGAACCAATACACGCCAAGCGAGCGCTCTGAAATTTACTCTAAACTGTCAAAACAGTTGTCAGACAAAATATTTAAATCCAAAAATTCACACAAAAAAACACCCTATGCATTAAAGGGTAGTGAAATGACTGTCTGACTAACCAGACGAATCGGTTGAATATATTATATTGAAATTTTGAACGAGGGCCAGTATTGGTGCCTGGAGCTGGGTTTTTGGAAATTCGTACTAAAAGTGTGCGAAAAGTATTAACATTTACTAAAAATTTCATACTTTGTATTGGACGAACTGAAATTTGTACTGAGAGTCACTGAAGGAGATCAGAGGATTTTTGGAAAATAGAACTATAAGGATACGGAAAGTTCTAAAATGATACAAAACCTTAAAAGGTTTTGGTATAATTCAAACGGTTAGAGCTAAAAACTTGGAATTTGGTATGACAATCAAGAAAATCAAAGTGGTGATTTTGGAAATGTATACTTACTAAGGGAACTGAACTAAATGGTAGTTAATTTCGAACAGTTTGGTTTGGGGAGAACGAATGAAGCAGAACTTTTGAAATTTTTTCTTGGGGCCCCTGCTGGTGGCTTGTTTGTGATAAAGAGGTGGTTTTGGAAATGGATACTACAAGTGAACGAAAAGTACTAATTCTTGGGGCCCCTGCTGGTGGCTGATTTGTAGTAAAGAGGTGGTTAAGGAAATTTATACTACACGCGCACGTAAAGTGCTAAATTGTACTATATTTGGTACAATTTGGGTGAACGTATAAAGCTTGAAATCTGATATTTAGTATTAGGGTAGCTGTTCATGTGAAATCTGGACATATGGAGGTGGTTTCAGAAATGTGCACTATAATTGTACGAAAAGTACTGAATGGTACAATATTTGGTATAGGGTGAAGGTATAGAGGTAGAATTCCGATATTTGATTTTGATGATATATGTTGGTTTCTGTGGTATAATATGTGGAGGTGGTTTTAGAAATGTGCGCTATAATTGTAGGAAAGGACTGAAAGCTACTATATTTGGTATAAGGTGAAGGGATGAGAATACAATTCTGAAATTCGATACTTGGATTACTGATGGTATATGTGTTTGAGATTTGGCGGAGATTTGGAAAGGTGTGTTACAAGTGCACGAGAAGTAGTAAATTGTACTATATTCGGTACAATTTAGTATTGGGTGAAGGGATAGAGATGGAATCTGGATATTTGATATTGGTATCTTCGTTGGTATCTGAGATTGAGATATGGACATGTGTACTAAAAGTACTAAATAGTATTAAATTTTGTATTGGGTGAAGGGATAGAGCTGGAATCTCGAAACTTGAAGGTCTCTGTGAATATCTGGGATTGAGATATGGAAGTGATTTTGGAAATATATACCACTTAATTTGGTATTAGATGATGGGATTTATTTGGGATTCAAAAACTTGATATCTGATTTTGAGATATGGAGTTGGGTTAGGAAACGTGCACGGGTGAAGCGATAGAAGTGCAATTCCGAAATTCGATATTGAGGTCTCTCTTGGTGTCAGGGATTGAGATATTCAGGTGGTTTTGGAAATTTGTGTTATAATTGTACGAAAAGTACTGAATGGTACTATATTTGGTACAGTTTGATATTGGATGATGGGGTAAAGTTGGAATCTCGAAATTTAATAGTGATTTCACCATTGGTGTCTTTGGTTAAGATATGGAGGTGGTTTTGGAAATGTGTACTATAACTGTTCTAGAAATACTAATTGGTACAAAGTTGAATATTGGGTGAAGGAATAGAGCTGAAATACCAAAATTTAAGATTGAGTCCACCGTTGGTGTCTGTGGTAAAGATATGAAGGAAAGATTTTGGAATGGTATTGGGTGGAGAGATAGAGATACAATTTAGAATCTCTATGTTTGGAAATACGTCCTATATTTTTTTGAGTAGTACCAAGTGATACTAAATTTTGTATTGGGTGAAGGGATAGGGCTGCAATCCTTTAAATTGATAGAAAAACTCCAAACAGTACTTTTTGAACCCTCTTGGTGTCTAGGATGATGAGATGTAGATTGTTTTTGTTAAGCCTACCAAATGTTACTAAATTTGGTATTGTGTGAAGAAATAGAGCTGAAATCCCAAATTTTTATCTTGAGGTCTCTGTAGGTATATGGAATTGCATTGGAATGGGTTTCGGAAATGTGTACTATAATTGTACAAAATGTACTAAATGCTACAAAATTTGGTATTAAGTGAAAGAAGAGAGCTAAATTCCTGAAATTTGATATTTAGGTTCTAGGGTTTACATCTGGAGACTTTGAAATAATTTTGGACAGGAAAATTGGATGTGTGTCAATTGTGCAATGGCTATATTTATATCTTCCTCGCTAGACTTCAATGAAATATCTTGAAGACTTTTTGGGATAGAAGGTTAATATTTTCCTATTATTCTGTCATATAAAGGAAAAACTTGAGTGATAAATAAAACCTTGAAAGCCTAAAAATTTAGTACGATATATGAAGTTCTGTTAAAAAAAATCGGTAAAACTGAACAAATAGCTTATTTTGAGTACCAAAAAGGCCTATCACAACTCTTGGAAAAAATCTGATATTTTATGGTGGACCTTTCGCGAACGAAGTAGCGGGCACTTGCAAGTGATGCATACCTGTTTTCGTTCGTTACTTCAGTATTCCAATGGAGTTAATATAAGTCCAATTATTTCAAAATATTTCAATATTGCCCCTATCGAAAATTTGAGCTGTTCTGGTGTAATTTAAGCCAAATGCTTCAACCTAAAATAGATATCAACCGTTCTGTAATTATTGTATCATTTTATGAAAAAAATATATTCGACCTCAGTAAATTTAATAATAAATTGCATATTACAAAACTATATTCAAACGAGATTTTGTATTCCCTATGTGTGTGTGTGAATTTGCTACAACTACCTTGGTTATTATTCTTATACCCTGCCACAATGAAGTTCTTCAAATACAACTGCCTTATTTACAAATATTTTTTCTGTTACGAAAAGAAAAAAACAAAATAAAATTGATCCTTGTACCTTTAGTCACAGTCAATCACCAAGCAAAGGAATAACAATAAAATACAATCAAAACATTTGTTGTCTGTTACATCAACAACAACAACAACAAAAAACCATAATCGAAAAGTCAAGCTGGAAAATACAGCAAAAAAATTGAATAAGAAGAAAAAAATAGCAACTAAAAATTGTAATTGGAAGCCGAACAACATGCAACTATACTAAATCCAAATGAAAAAATAATAATAAAAAACAACAACAATCAATAAGCCACAGCAAAGCAGTATAACAGCAACAACAACAACTACTACTACAATTGACTACAAAATCCAAATTTGTTACTAGCATTAGTCGAAACTCGAACCGTTTTTTTCAAATAAGTTTGAGTTTTTGAAGGCTTAACAACAAATTGTAGAGCAATTCGAAAAAGAAATCTCCTGCACCCCGGCCATTTGTCCTGCTGACAAAGACGAAGCGCATAAAACCAAGCAGCTGCACCCTAACCGACAGCTTTGTCAGAATTGACAAACAAAAGTTAATTTTCATTTTATTCGAAGTTAACAACAACGGCAACAAAATTAAATTAAAGACGTCATGCCACAATTTTAACCATCAACTAAAGCAAATCTACAAAATAGGATTCCATCAAAGTCCATGTTTTCAGGTAAATGCATAATAATGAAAGGGGAGGTGGAGGAGAAATAGTTTTGTTGTATCTTTATATGTATTTGTGGAGCACGTTATATAAAAGAGATTAATTGAAAAGAATAAAAATTAGAAAATTTTTTGTCTTAGCTTATGAAAATTTTGAGAAAAAAAATATATATAAGAAACTGTAGAAATCGATGCTATGCAGGGTGAGATAAAAAAACTGCAATAAAGTCAAACGCCATAATTTTTATTTTTTTTTTTAATTTTATTGAATGAAAGCAAAAATGTCGGCAATAGCATCAAATTTTAGAATAAGTTTAGATTTGTTCGAATTGGCCACCTTTGTCACGAATTATGGCCTTCAAATGGCCAATGAACCGTCACACGCTGCCCGAATGTTGCTCTGCGGTATCTTGTCCTTGCGTTTGCTTTAGGTGATCGACACTTTGGTACTTTTGAGAGCCAACCTTGCTTTCCGAAATAATCCAGACACAATAGTCCAACGGATTGGTATTCGGAGATTTTGGTGGACATTATGCGCTGGAAATGAAGCGAGGAACCTCATTTTGTAACCATTCTTGGGTTGCGGGTCCTGAGTGCGATGGTGCTGAGACCTGTTAGAATGTCCAAGGTCTGCGGCCAGAATGTTTGCGTGCCTAATGCTTTAATAGATTTATTCTGATACCACGGTCGAATAATACGAGCGGAGAGCTACCATCTGCTGCTATGGCGGCCCACACCATCACCATGGCTTGCGCTTGAGTTCTGGTGGCCAACCGAAGGTGCATATTTCATCAGCTGACATCTTTGGCAAGTAAACACGATCATTGTGTTTCTTTACAAAATGCTGGATTATGAAAGTTTCGGCCAAGCGAACCAACTCTTTAGCTCTTTTGAATCTATTTTCTTTCTGTTGCGGTGTAAGTTCTTGCACTTTTTGGAATTTAATGACTTTACCCCGAGCTCATTTTTCAACAGTTGCTGAATGAAATATTGTGAAATGTTCAGCTTCCGTGCCATTTTTCGGTCACTGCGACGCGGGTTTCGAAGTCGCTTCTTTTCTTTTCGAACCATTTCAGCTAATGTTGCTGTTTTCTTCCGTCTACTTCCTTGACGTCGATCTTGAATGTTTCTCTGTTGATCAGATCATCAATAACTCGCAGATAGCTTATTAAGAGTTTGTCTATTTTTCCCTATAGCAGAACCATAGCTCATCGGTGGCTCGTTGATAACGCAAAGAAGGATCATCGATATTTTCACTAAAGATTGTTGATATCGCAACGAAGGCTCGATGAGCTCATCGATTCGTTATGAATTATTATCGATAGTTCATCCATAGGGAATTACAAACTGGCCAATAGATGTTTGATAGCTCATATCTATGCTCCCTACTTTTTATATCTTATCGATAAATCTTTCATAGCTCATCGATCGCTAGAATATAACCCTTCGATAGCTCACCAATGCCTCATCGATAGCCAATCTCTAAAATATCTCATCGATTACTTATTGGTATATCCTCGATAGTTTGTAGATAGCTCGTCGATATCTCTTTTTATACCCTCCACCATACTATGAAGGGTATATTAACTTTGTCATTCCGTTTGTAACTCCTCGAAATACTCATTTCAGACCCAACAAAGTATATATTCTTGATTATCGTCAAATTCTAAATCGATTTAGCGAAGTCCGCCTGTCTGTCTGTCCGTCTGTCTGTTGTAATCACGCTATCTTTCGAACGAATGGGCCATGTAGGTCCACGACATTTAGCGACACTATTCACCGAAATTAGATATTTGAAGTTCGAAATTGTCTGTGTAGGTCGACGTCTTCGTATAGCCCCCATATAACGGTACCTCCCGATATTCGGTATATTGATGATTTTAGCGACATTATTAACCGGAATTGTTTAAATTTTGGTATTTGAAGTTTGTAATCGATACTACAGCTTATGACGAAAATTGTCTGTGCAGGTCCACGTCTTCGTATAGCCCTCATATAAGGATACATAATACACAACAAATACAAATTACGTATTTAGAGTTCGTAATGGGAACTACAGTCTGTGACGGAAAATTGTCTATGTAGGTCCAGGTGTTCGTATAGGCCCCATATACCAGTACCTCTGGTATATTCGGTATTTTGACCCACCGAAATTGTTTGAGATGTCGTATTTGAAGTTCGTAATGGATGCTACAGCCTAAGACAGAATATTGTCTATGCTGGTCCAGGTCTTCGCACAGCTCCGATATAACGGTACCTCCCTATATACGATATTTTGACGATTTCAGCTACATTATTCACCGTTTATTTCATGTTTCGAATTTGAATATGGTAATGGCTTATGACAAACAATGCCTATGTAGGTCCATGTCGTATAGACCCCAATATAACGGCTATATTCGTTTTTTTTTAATTTTAACAAAATTTTTTAATGATTTTATTTTTTGAAAATTTCTAAAATCGTTTTAAATGGTGAAGAGTAGTCAAAGTTCGGCCTGGCCGAACTTACTGCTTTTTAACTTGTTTAACTTATAGATAAATCTTCAAGATGCATTCTGCTCATCTATAAATTAAGAATACCATAAATTAAGATAACCTAAACTTCCAAGAGTTCATAATCTTCTCATTGACCGATAACTCACGGACATTTTATCGATAGATCACAGCTCTACCATAGTTCAGAGCTTGTGTATTTTTATCAACAACACAAGAAAAGCTAATCTATTACTCATTTATAGGTTTTAAATACCCTATCAATTGCTCACCGATAGTTTATCGATAAATTAACGAAAGTCTGTCCGTTGATCGATGGTCGATGCCTTATAGACAAATCCTTTATAATTCTTTAATAACTCATCGATAAACCCTAGACAAATACGTAATTTATAATTATTCAATAGCTCATCGATAAATGGTAGACGAAATATCAATGACGTTTTGATAACTCAACAATAGCATGTCGATAACCTTATCGACAGCTCGTATATAGTTATATGGCATGGTAGAATAATATAGGTAGACGCATCGACACAGCTGCTGGGACAATGAAATGTCAAACCAATTTTGAAATTGAAAATGTTGAATGAAAAATTATTTAAATTTGTAAAAATTGTTGAAAAGCGCGAATTAAAATAGCCTCCGAATGGCGTAGTATAAGAAAACATATAAGAATCTACTTACATTTGAAAAATTTTATTTTGACATATCAATAATCCCAAGCATTGATGCAGCTAGCTGTATTCTTCTGCCATGGTTCATAGTCAATTCCTTTATAACTTATTATTAGCCAAAACGCTTAGGTACCCTATCACAAGTTCGTTGATAATTCAGTGATATCTTATAGATATCAAGGCGATAGCTCATCATTAGCTAGTCGATAAATCATCCTTAGCTCACCGATCCCTTATAGAGAACTAGTTGATACCTCAACTATACCTCGTCTTTGGGTTTATAGAATACCACACACACTTCAAACATTGAACCAATGAGCCAATGGTGTGGCTCACCCAATTGCAATGGGAGAATCCTAATATGCGACACTTTGACCAAGACCGATATTACATTACCACCGAATTGAGTGAGATAGGTTATGTAAATAAAACGCCTTTGCATGACCTCTGATGACATGCAAGTGTAAAAAGGTATTGCTGTGATTCATTTTTCTAATTGGTGGTTATTTAACAATGGAATGCCAATCCACATATATTGCACATACATATGTAATCGTTTTATATATGTGTTGTATATACAGTGAAATGCTTCATAAATTCTGGACATTCAACTAACATCCCACGAATTCTTGCCATCAAATGTTGCTTATTTATTTAAGGTTCCACTGTAGTTTACAAATTCATACACGTACTAATATTTGTGTTTATCCATTTATTGTTTTTAATTATTTCTACTTGCAATGCCATGCTAAATCCCGACGTTTTTATGGCTTATAATGAAAAGCACAACAACAACAACGATAACAGCAAATACAAAACCTTATGATAATTTTTATTTATGACTTAATAAATAGTAAATAAAAATTAATAAACATTCATTGGGTTCTCAGTTTAGCTGTGAAATCGCTATTCTAAATATTTCAAATGAATTTAAATGGCCATTTAATTAGAAAGAAATTTGTGACATTTTATAACAGATGTTATGAAAATGTATTAACTTTGATTGTATTGTTTGCTAAACGATTTAAATAATTTTTCGGGGAAATTTAGTTGAAAAGGAATTTTGAAAGCAATGTCAGTTATTTTTCAATGGAAAAGGTATGGTTTATATACATGGCAACCTCTAGGCGAATAGGAAGAAATAATCTTAGGTGTGCGAATTAAAAAGAAAGATGTTGTGAAGGTTTTTCAGGTTTGTCTTAAAAAAATCCAAAAACTCTATCCTGAATTCTCAAGTTTTGTAAAAAATCCAAAATTTATACTCCTCAAATCTTAAAAATGTTCTAAAATAAACTTTTCTTGCGTAAGGTCCTCGGATTGTTTAATAATTGGATCATTGCTCGTGTAGTCTTAAATACAGTTTTCAAAAATATCCCCATTTTTTTCATGGAATTCTTAAAAAAACATTCTCTATCAAAGGATTGAAATAGATCGCAGTCTTCGACCAGGAAAACTTCAACATAACTAAAAACAAAAAACAATTTTTGGTCAGGGGGTCCGAAAACTGTTTCCTTGAAGAACAATGTCCCTACAGATGGAGAGTGGCCCCAACTGCTACATAGAAATTAATAGACATTCTGTAGACTTCCTTGAAACGAGTCCACGATTATTGAAAAACCAATTATTTTCATGAAATTCTTAAAAAGATATTCCTTACCAAAAATTCTAGATCGAGATCTTTGGAAATGGATATCCTCAATATACTCCAAAAATATATATGTTTTGGGCAGGTGGTCCTAAAGTTGTTTCCTTGAAGAAAATTCTTCCCTATGAGGTCCTTAAAATAATGCCACAATTTTTTAGAAATTTTGACAATATTCTCAAATAAAGCAACGATCCTTCCCAGGGAAACCCATTCATTTTTTTTTTTTTTTTTCAATAATCCCTTAATAAATACTCTTCCCAGGAGGTCCCAGAAATAAATCGAAAAATTTTTTGACAGGAAATCTTAGTAATATTCTCAAATAAATCAATTTTTTGTCAGGAGTTTCATGATTTTTTATAATTTGGAACATTTAAACAAAATTGACAATGAGAAGGAAAATAATATTTTTCAAAAACATCATAAAATTTTTTTCATGGAATTTTTTTAAAAGATTCTTTACCAAAAAAACCTTGCAAAAGATCTCTGTTTTTTGGCTTTCAAAAAAAAAAACCTAAAATTGTTTTTCTTTAAGAAAATTCTTCCGTTGGAGGTCCTTGCCCAATTCTGGACTATTAGGAAGAAGTCCTTAAAAACTACAAACTAAAAATTCCAAAAATTTATTTTCAATAATTCCTTAAATGGACATTCTCCTCAGATGGTCCTGGAATGGAATGAATCCATTATTTTTCGCCACAATCTTCGTAATGTTCTGAAATAAATCCATTTTTTGTCGGGATCATTGGATGTTAAGTCCTTATAAACGATTTCTATCATGAAGTCCTGAAAATTATATTTTATAGCAGCAGGTCTTTGAGACATATCCATGTTTTTGATGAGGAAATCTTGAAACTATTTGCCCACAACTTATTAGTCAGGAAGACGTCAAAAACATTGTTTATTCAAAATTCCATAATTTTTCAGAAGACCTTTGTTAAAAGTATTTCCAATAAAATCCACAAGTTGTATGTAAATCCGATTTTTTATACCCTCCACCGTACGTAGGATAGAGGCTATATTAATTTTGTTATTCCGTTTGTAACTCAGCGAAAAAAAAGATTTTAGACTCAATATGTATTCATGATCAGCGTTAAATTCTAAGCCAATTTAGCCGTATCCGTCCGTCCGTCTGTTGTAATCAATCTAGAGTCGAAACGAATTAAGATAGGAAGCTAAAATTTTTCACGGATCAGTTTTTTGCCAGCAGTAAAGTTCGAAGATGGGCTACATCGGACCCAAGATATCGTATAGTCTCCATATAACGACACCTCCAGATATTATTATATTTGTACTGAAATTCTGAAAATTTTTAGGCCACTGTTGGTTTCTAGGGCTTACATATGGATACGTTGAAATAATTTTAGACAGAAAAATTGGATATGGGTCCATTGTACAATAGTTTTACTTATTTTCTTCTCGGCGAACTTCAAATTGAGAGATTTTGAAGTTTTGGAGCAAAAGGTAAACATTTTCCAATTATTCTTTCCGAAACGGGAACATATTAAAAAGCAGTAAGTTCGGCAGGGCCGAACTTTGAATTCACCATTTGGAAATTTTCAAAAAAAAAACTAAAATCCGTTAATCTTAAATCTTAAAAGTACCGTATATAGCCGTTATATTGGGGTCGCTTAGGCTTTGTTTATTATAAGCCAATACCACATTTAAATTTGAAACTTGAAATAAACGGTGAATAGTGTAGCTAAATTATCAAAATACCGTATATAGGTAGGTACAGTTTTAACGGAGCTATACGAAGACCTGGACGTGCATAGACAATTTTCTATCCCAGGCTGTTGCTTCCATTACGAACTTCAAATTCAACATCTCAAATAATTTCGGTGAGTATTGTACCTAAAATCGTCAAAATACCGAATATCGGGAGGTTCTGATATATAGGGGCTATACGAAGACCTGGACCTGCAAAATACTGAATATAGGGAGGTACCAGGTGGAGGTCTGTCATAGGCTGTAGTATCCATTACGAACTTCAAATACCAAATTTGAAACAATTTCGGTGAATATGTCGCTGAAATCATCAAAATACCGAATATAGGGATGTACCGTTATATATGGGCTATATGAAAACGTGGATCTGCACAGACAATTCTCTGTCTTAGGTTGTAGTATCCATTTCGAACTTCAAATACCATTTACGAACTTAACCTGCCTGTGTGGGCAATATTGTATCCTTCTATCTCAATTCGTTCGAAAGAAAGCGTGATTACAACAGACAAACGGACATCGCTAAATCGACATAGGATTTTACGCTGATTGTTGGGTCTGACATGACAATTTCGAGAAGTTCCAAACGGAATGACAAAGTTAATATACCCTTCATAATTTGGTGGAGGGTATAAAAAAACATGGCCTTAAAATTACAAGGCGAAATTATTTCGAACTATCCAACCAAGCTCCTTGCTCAAAACAAAATCTTCAAATATCCAATAACTTCCCCATGCCACTATAGATTTTTCCCAAAAATTATTAACTGAGATTTTATTTTTAGGCTGTCAATATTAACTTTTATTCGGACTTCTTAATAACTTTACACTCAAGCTTTTGTTGGTGGACTCTTCAAGTAACTTTTACCCAATATTTTTTCTTTTTTTTTTGTTATTTTGGCAAACAAACTTCCTCGTTCGCTTGTTCCTCTTATTTTTGATCTTCGTATATACTGACCATTTATCATTAACTATATAAAATATAAAAGCGAATGACTGCCTTCTTCCTCCTCTCTCTCTCCCAACAACGCTGCCTTTTGTTATTTCCTTTTCGGAACAAATACATACACTTTGGGGTTTTTTGGGGGAGGAGTTTGTGTTCTTCTAAAGTTTTTTAATTATAACATAAAAATTTTTGAATTGATTTACAAGTGGGAACACGTTTGGGGTGCAAGGAAAATTTGGCCCTTTTATGTTGTGGTAGGATGGATGGATGGCTGGATGAATGGTATCCGACAAAAGAAACATAAGTGCTACTTGAAAAGTTTATGCAAAAAAAGCGAAAGAAGGAAATCTATACCCAGTAAATTTCCAATAAAATACAGTGAAACAGGGCAGGAGAGACCACTCAGGAAGGAAATGAATTTTCATTGGCTGAAATTGGAAAGTAACGTTTTTCTGGCCAAACTTCACTGTATATGTGCAATACATACAAAATTTATTTTTTTATTTTCACAACAATGATATTATTCATTTTGGTTGTGTTTGATAAACTTTTTTACAGGTTGAGTTCCTGGAAAACAACAACCGCAAAAAAAATGTGGAAACATCAACAATAAATATATATTATGAATATTAAAATTGAATTGAAACATTGAAATTACTATGGCATGAGAAGTGATGGCCGGACTTGCAAACAAAAGGAATCACTAAAGTTCAATATTGTAAAGATATTGTATTTACTGGGGGGATTTTAAACAATGGCTATTGAACGGGACACTTGAGTGGGGAAAAATATTAAAATAATCGAAAATGAAATACCATGGCGAGTCATGTGCATTAAAGAGATTACATGATTTAATTTTATGGAATTTCTTTTGTTTTATCAAAATAATAGTCATCTCTGGGCTGCTGCTGCAGGGCTTAACACTTCGAACTTTCATATTTTGTAATGCCCTCCTCCTCCCAATTATGTCAAACCTTTTGCACGACTCAGAAAGTCCATAAAGTATATACAGGTTAAGAAAAAAACAAGTTAGAAAGCAGTATGTTCGGCCGGGCCGATCTTTGAATACCCTCCGCCATTTGGAAAGAATTTGGAAATTTTCAAAAATAAAATCCTTAAAAAATTCTGTTAAAAATTTAAAAATATAGCCATTATATTGTGGTCTATAAGACGTCATAAGACATTACCATATTCATATTCGGAACTTGAAATAAACGGTGAATAATGTAGCTAAAATCATCAAAATATCGTATATAGGGGGGTATCGTTATATCGGAGCTGTGCGAAGACCTGGGCCTGCATAGACCACTTTCTAGCATCCATTACGAAGTTCAAATACGAATTCTCACTAAAATGCTTTTGTACACTTGTAAACAATATAATAAGCTGTCACTGGAATAAATTTAACAGCTGTCGGACGAGTGGCTTAGAAATGACGGCAGTCTGAATTTGGTTGCAGTTTTTTCTGTGTCTGTGACAGGCAATTGTCTATGCAGGTCCAGGTTTTGTACAGCACTGATATAACGGAGACTTCCTCCATTTTTAAGATTAACAGAATTTTTAATGAATTTACGGTTTTTTTTAACTTCCCTAATTCGTTCCAAACGGTAGAGTGCCGGTCGAACATGCAGTCTTTTTACTTGTTTTCAATACTATGAATTTTTGGGGTCCACGATGATTTTTTTTCTTTCTATACGAAAAACACTCCTCAGGGACCTGAGGAGATTTTTTTCTATACGAAAAAAACACTCCTCAGGGGACCTGAGGAATTTTTTTCTATACGAAAAACACTCCTCAGGGGACCTGAGGAATTTTTTTCTATACGAAAAACACTCCTCAGGGGACCTGAGGAATTTTTTTCTATACGAAAAACACTCCTCAGGGGACCTGAGGAATTTTTTTCTATACGAAAAACACTCCTCAGGGGACCTGAGGAATTTTTTTCTATACGAAAAACACTCCTCAGGGGACCTGAGGAATTTTTTTCTATACGAAAAACACTCCTCAGGGGACCTGAGGAATTTTTTTCTATACGAAAAACACTCCTCAGGGGACCTGAGGAATTTTTTTCTATACGAAAACACTCCTCAGGGGACCTGAGGAATTTTTTTCTATACGAAAAACACTCCTCAGGGGACCTGAGGAATTTTTTTCTATACGAAAAACACTCCTCAGGGACCTGAGGAATTTTTCTATACGAAAAACACTCCTCAGGGACCTGAGGAATTTTTTTCTATACGAAAAACACTCCTCAGGGGACCTGAGAAATTTTTTTCTATACGAAAAACACTCCTCAGGGGACCTGAGGAATTTTTTCTATACGAAAAACACTCCTCAGGGGACCTGAGGAATTTTTTCTATACGAAAAACACTCCTCAGGGGACCTGAGGAATTTTTTTCTATACGAAAAACACTCCTCAGGGACCTGAGGATTTTTTTTTTTTGTATACGAAAAACACTCCTCCGGGACCTGAGGAGATTGTTTCTATACGAAAAACACTCCCTCAGGGGACCTGAGGAGATTTTTCTTACGAAAAACAGTCCTCAGGACCTGAGGAGATTTTTTTATATAGAAAAACAGTCCTCAGGGACCTGAGGAGATTTTTTTATATGAAAACAGTCCTCAGGGGACCTGAGGAGATTTTTTCTATACGAAAAAACAGCTCCTCAGGGACCTGAGGAGATTTTTTCTATACGAAAAACACTCCTCAGGGACCTGAGGAGATTTTTTTCTAATACGAAAACACACTCCTCAGGGACCTGAGGAGATTTTTTTCTATACGAAAAAACAAACACTCCTCAGGGACCTGAGGAGATTTTTTCTATACGAAAAACAACTCCTCAGGGACCTGAGGAGATTTTTTCTATACGAAAAACACTCCTCAGGGACCTGAGGAGATTTTTTTCTATACGAAAAACACTCCTCAGGGACCTGAGGAGATTTTTTCTATACGAAAAAACACTCCTCAGGGACCTGAGGAGATTTTTCTATACGAAAAACACTCCTCAGGGACCTGAGGAGATTTTTTCTATACGAAAACACTCCTCAGGGACCTGAGGAGATTTTTTCTATACGAAAAACACTCCTCAGGGACCTGAGGAGATTTTTTCTATACGAAAAACACTCCTCAGGGACCTGAGGAGATTTTTTCTATACGAAAAACACTCCTCAGGGACCTGAGGAGATTTTTTCTATACGAAAAACACTCCTCAGGGACCTGAGGAGATTTTTTCTATACGAAAAACACTCCTCAGGGACCTGAGGAGATTTTTTCTATACGAAAAACACTCCTCAGGGACCTGAGGAATTTTTTCTATACGAAAAACACTCCTCAGGGACCTGAGGAATTTTTTTCTATACGAAAAACACTCCTCAGGGACCTGAGGAATTTTTTCTATACGAGGGGAAAAAAAAAAAAAAAATTTTTTTCTATACGAAAAAAACCTCCTCAGGGACCTGAGGAATTTTTTTCTATACGAAAAACACTCCTCAGGGACCTGAGGAATTTTTTTCTATACGAAAAAAACTCCTCAGGGACGAGGAATTTTTTTCTATACGAAAACATCCTCAGGGACCTGAGGATTTTTTTTTTTCTATACGAAAAACACTCCTCAGGGGCCTGAGGAATTTTTTCTATACGAAAAAACACTCCTCAGGGACCTGAGGAATTTTTTCTATACGAAAAACACTCCTCAGGGACCTGAGGAATTTTTTCTATACGAGGGACCTGAGGAATTTTTTTCTGTACGAAAAACACTCCTCAGGGACTGAGGAATTTTTTCTATACGAAAAACACACTCTCAGGGACCTGAGGAATTTTTTTCTATACGAAAAACACTCCTCAGGGACCTGAGGAATTTTTTTCTATACCAAAAACACTCCTCAGGGACCTGATGATTTTTTTCTATACGAAAAACACTCCTCAGGGACCTGAGGAATTTTTGCTATACGAAAACACTCCTCAGGGACCTGAGGAATTTTTGCTATACGAAAAACACTCCTCAGGGACCTGAGGAATTTTTTTCTATACGAAATTTTTTTCTATAGAAAAAACACTCCTCTGGGACCTGAGGAATTTTTTTCTATATGAAAAACACTCCTCAGGGACCTGAGGATTTTTTTCTATACGAAAAACACTCCTCAGGGACCTGAGGAATTTTTTTCTATACGAAAAACATTCCTCTGGGACCTGAGGAATTTTTTTCTATACGAAAAAAACTAATAATAACCAAATATTACCACAAATTACTATTAACAAAATGTTGTCCTTATAAAACTATTATTTCATTCTAAAAATAATTGAAATCACCCTTTTGAAAATGTCAAGCAATTCTCAGTTTTCTCCACACAATAACCACAGCCGCATTCTAACTCTATTATATACCCTGTCCCTTGGTTATATATTCTATCATTGCATAATAAACAATAAAAAATATGACAAATATTATTTATTGGTATATATAAAATGATATACACTCGAACTTACATACATAACAATATTCTTAAAAAGGAAAACAATTTCAAATGGCAGGACCAAGAAATTTTACCACCATGAGTAGTTTATAACGAAACTACATATATATGTAGTGACATAAGTATTTATCTAGGTGTGTGGGTGTACAAGTTTATTTCCTTATGGTCTATGGCCTTTCTAGTTATAAAAAAGGGTAAAATACACAGACATATATACATTTTGTTATTTTACTGTACACATTATTGTGCCATGCCATTACCACACACACAAACACAGTTCGTCAAGCCGTTTACATAAAGGCATTGATCAATAATTCTCTATTGTTGGAGCTGTAGCTGTTTCCCAAACAACATCTCCTTCTATAGCAAATGTATGGATGTATGTTTGTATGTCTAAATGGGGAATTGTGTACAAGCGAGATGTGTATGTGTGTAAGTGTGCTTTGAACGGGAAGTGACACAATTTCAAATTCCCTATACTATGGCCACGCTCACTAACCCACAATGGACTGCAATAAATGCATTATGGACATGATTATTGGATATAATAGGTTATTGCTATGACAAAATGCTTTTGTTGTTATCGTTGTTAAGTAATAATATGGACTTTATTGTCCACGAGAAAAGTGGAAAACAAAGCGGCAAAATTCTACCATAAATGTGAGAAAATATAAAATGGAGAAAAAAACAAAAATGACGAATTTAAGAAAATGCATTAATAATATTTGGAAATTTTTATGAGATAAGTAGGTGACCACGAGGATAATAGAGGTACAGTGGCATATTCAGCATGTGGCACTTTCAACATTACTAGGAATGACATTCAAATACCCTTTCCACTACCAGTATCAACAAATGACAACTACATACCCTCGAAGGTTCTCGGCTCAAATCTCCTCGCCTCCAAAAAAGAGAATATGAAGAGTCTTCCGAATCTCATCGTTAACCTTTAACTGTCGAGGTAAAATTTTGGGACGTATTTTTTGAATCCGCGATAAATTTAAACCCCTCTGTTTTAAAAAAAAAAAAGTTTTTTTCATAAATATTTTTTGATAAAAAATACAGATTTTTTGTTCATTTCAACAGATACTTTTATTTATCGCAATAGAAAAGAGAATTTAAAAAAAAATGTGAAGATAAGGCAAAATGTAGTTAAAGATTAGTTGGTTAGTTAAAGATTAAACACCAATTAAAGTTCGTAACAGTGCACAGTGGACCCACATGTATGGGAAGGTGTGACAAATATGCTACTATACAACTAATCGATCTGATTTTTATACCCTCAGCCATATGGCTACAGAGGGTATATATCATTTGATACGGCCAAAACGTGCCTAGTCGAAATAACGGTTTTAGACCCTAGGTCTCTTTGGACCAAATCCGTTTCAGGACATTTTGAGTCGATCTAGCGATGTCCGTCCGTCCGTCCGTCCGTCTGTCTGTCTGTCTGTCTGGCTGGTGCGCACGATAACTCTCGAAGGGAGTATCCGATTTGATCCAAAGTTGGTACATCGTAATATTATTGTCAAACTTAGATCGAGTTCGGAGATGGAGAATATCGGTCCACTCCTTCTGGTACCTCCCATACAAAATATCAAAATTTTCAAAGAAAATAATTTATTGCACACAAAGAGAAAGGATGATCCGATTTTGCTCCAACTTTGCGAATCATAATATTTCCATCATTGCTAGGTGAGGTGCGAAAATTGACAATATCGGTCCACTCCATCAGGTACCTCCCCCACAAAGGGTCAAAATTTTGAATAATTATAACTCTTATAAAATGTTACGTAAGAGTCCGACTGTCTTCAAATTTCACATATCTTAATAATTTTATTAGCCCAAGGTTAGGTGTGAAAATGGAATATATCGGTCCACTCCTTCTGGTACCTCCCCCACAAAGGGTCAAAATTTTGAATAATTACAACGCTTATAAAATGTTATGTAAGAGTCCGATTGTCTTCAAATTTCACACATCTCAATAATTCTATTAACCCAAGGTCTGGTGTGAAAATGGAATGTATCGGTCCACTCCCTCTGGTACCTCCCACACAAAATGTCGAAATTTTCAAAAAATGTATTTTCTGCACAGGAAGAGAAACTATAATCCAAATTTTGCTCCAACTTTGCAAATCTTAATATTTGCGTCAGTGCTACGTCAGGTGCGAAAATGTTCAATATCGGTCTACTCCATCAAGTACCTCCCCCACAAAGGGTCAAAATTTTGAATAATTACAACTCTTATAAAATGTGATATAACAGTCCTATTGTCTTGAAATTTCACACATCCCAATATTTTTACCAACCCAAGGTCTGGTGTAAAGATGGAATATATCGGTCCATTCCTTCTGGTACCTCCCACACAAAATGTCGACATTTTCAAAAAATGTATTTTCTGCACAGGAAGAGAAACGATAATCCGATTTTGCTACAACTTTGCAAATGCTAATATTTGCGTCAGTGCTACGTCAGGTGCAAAAATGGACAACATCTGTCCTCTCCATAAAGTACCTTTCCCACAAAAAAAAAATCAAAATTTTGAATAATTGCAACTCTTATAAAATTTCATTGAAGAGTTTGATTGTCTTCAATTTTCACACATCGCAATAATTGTATAAACCCAAATCTAGTGCCAAGATGGAATACATTCGTCCACTCCTTCTGGTACATCCCCCACAAAAGGTCGAAATTTTCACAAAAAAAATTATATATTTTCTGCAAAGAAAGAGAAGCAATAATCCGATTTTGCTCCAACTTTACAAATCCTAATGTTTGCGTCAGTTCTAGGTCAGGTGCAAAATGAATAATCCATCCACTCCATCCACACTCCATCAAGTCCTTCTGGTAGCTCCCCCCTAAGGGTCAAATTTTTGAATAACCAAAACATTTATAAAATCCGAAATAAGCGTCAGGTTCTCTTTATATTTCACATATCCCATTATGTTCACTAACAAAAGATCTGTTGTGAAGATGGGATATATCGGTCCACTTCTTCATAAATTGGATATAAATGTTCGATTTTCTTGTAATATTGCCCATACCAATATTTTTATACTAGATACTAGATGAAGCATAAAAATAGAATGCTTCAATCGACTATATCTGGTAGCCCACGATTTTCTAAAAATTATCATATATGTCATGTAAAGTGACGGATGTTACCAAAATAGTCCAATCCTGAAACGTCGCAATATTTATATCATATTTATTTAGGTCCGATACGAAATGGCCAATATTGGTCCATTCTTTCGGAACGTACTCCACAAGAGGTTAAACATTTGAATAATCATAACAGAAGTCAAAATATGTTTACGTAATCGTACATTGGCTGAGGGTATACATCTGTCGGCAAAACTGACGGATACTTTTTAACTTGTTTAGACTAACTTTATAATGAGTAAACAAGTAAAAAAGCCGTAAGTTCGGCCGGGCCGAACTTTGAATACCCTCCACCATTAAAATTCTTTTAAAACCTTAAAATTACCGAATGTAACTGTTATATTAGGATCTATAGGACGACCTGCATGGGTAACTTTTGTCATAAGCCATTACAATATTCAAATGCGAAACTTAAAAAAATTGGTGAATAATGTCGCTAAAATCATCAAAATGTCGCATATTGGGAGATACTGTTATATGGGGCCTATACGAAAACGTGGACCTGCACAGACAATTTTCTGTATTAGGCTGTAGTATCCATTATGAACTTCAAATACCAAATTTGAAACAATTCCGGTGGCTAATGCCGCTAAAAACATCGAAATACCGAATATCGGGAGGTACCTTATATGGGGGCTATACGCAGACGTGGACCTATATGGTCCATTATCAATACCAAAAGTCCTGCAGATATAACACACATTTAAGTTAATTTTTATCAACTTACTTCACTTCGTTCGGAAGCTATAGTGATTTCCACAGACGGACGGACATTGCTAAATCGACATAGAACTGTATGCTGATCAAGAATATATATACTTTGTGGGGTCTAAAATGTCTATTTCGAGGTGTTACAAACGGAATGACAAACTTAATATACCCTCCATACTATGTTGGAGGGTATAAAAATATTTAAATGTGCAAATTCAAATTAAAGATCTTGCTCAAACTTGGCTCAAAAATTTGATCCTTTGTGTGCAAGGTACCCAAGGAAGTCACTTATTGACCTTAGATTTTGCGTCGATATAACTATTGGGATGTGTCAAGTTTGAAAATAATCGGGTGCTCGTTCCCCTTTTAATGATCTTCATTGTTATTTAAAATTTTGACCCGTTGTGGGGTAGGTACAAGAAGGAGTGGGCCGATTTCTACCTTCTTCACATCAGATCTTGTGTTATTAAAAACATGGGAATGTGCAAAGTTAAGAATGAATCGGAAACATGGTGGAGTGGACCGATATTGTCCATTTTCGCACCTAACCTAGCACTAATAAAAAGACTCCTCAGGGACCTGAGGAATTTTTGGGAATGTGTGAAGTTTAGAATAAATCGGCTGTTTGATTTGCATTTTATGAGAGGCATAATTATTCAAAATTTTGACCCTCTGTGGGGGAGGTACCATAACGAGTTGGCTACAATACTTCGTCTTCACACAAGAGCTTGTGTTGGTAGGAATATTGAGATGGGCGAAATTTGAAGACATTTTGAAGAAGACATTATAAGTCTCATAATTATTCAAAAATTGGGCCCTTTGTGGGGAAGAAACATGATTGAATGGACCGATACTGTCCATTTTCTCACCTGAACTAGCACTAATTCAAAAATATTAGAATTTGCAAAATCGAATGTTCCTTTTTTGTTCTTTATGGTAAATTATATTCTACGAAATTTTGACCTTTCGCTGGGGAGGTTCCAGAAGAGAGGATTGATTTTACTCATCGATCTATGTTTGATAATAATATTACAATGCACTAAGTTTGGACAGTATCGCACTCTCCCTCCGAGAGTTATCGGACGGACCACCCAGGTAGACGGACGGACATCTCTAGATAGACTACAAATGTCCTGAAACGGATATGGAAAGGGAACCGCGTGTTTCGACCGTATCAAATTATATATACCCTCTGTAGCCATATAGCTGAAGGTATAAAAAAACAACTCGATGCAAAATGCAATTCCTGCGGCATAACGTACAACGGAGGACGACATCGCCTTATGACAGAATAAAATGCTGGAAAAGATTCGTAAACATTTGAAACCCGATCTTAGTTCAGCTAACTAGATTCGAACTAGTCATTATTGAGATGAATAGAAAATGTGTAAAGTTGCACAAAAGAACTAGTTCAATGAATCTTTTAATCGAACTTTTTCACTTTACTATCCAGCCCAGTAAGGTCCAGTAGAGGCTTTTAAGTGGTCCCAACCAGATGATGATGATATCAACTTAAAATCGTATAATGACAATTTTTTTATATTTAAATTTTCGTGTAGTGTAGTTGATCATGCAAAAGTTCTCATAACAAATATCCCCTATAAATTACGACCTTTGTTAAATGCATATTCTAGATATTTCAAAATGTCTTTAAAATTAGGCTGATTTACTCATCGCCCCATCAACAACCAATTTTTCTTGTGATGTTACAAAATCTTTGTCATTTGGGTTTCTTAGTGAAATCAGCCTGCGTTTGCAATTAAATTGATGACCCGGTTGGTACTGCCACATGGGAGGTAACATTAAAAACATATGATTTATTTATGTTAAATAAAATTGACATCTAAAACATGTAGAACATAAATTATTTTTTGATTCACAATAAAACAGAATATTAGGGTGGTAATCTCAAAGATAAAATGTCATTGTAAACAAGTCGAGCATTACAAGTCAGTGGGAATGGGACAGGGGGGAAATATTGTCTTACCTTAAAATTGCATAATTGCCGGAAATATAAATACGTCGGAAATATATATTTTTTGTGAATTTGAAAAAAATTGCAATTTGTTTTGTTTATAATTCAAAACAAAACCTACACAAACATAAAATGTGTATATGTTTTGGCAAAATAAAAAAAAAATATTTAAGAGGCATATTTATTCCACCATCTGTTGTTGTACCATGTAAACCTATTAAAACATAGGCCAACATATTGGAACATATAAAGTTGAAAATTTTCATTACGGAAAATCCGACCAATTCGCATGAAAAATCTTGCCAATCTGGTAAGCAAATATTGATAGTTCCTACAATCGACTAAGATATATAATACCCTACACCAGGGTATTACGTCTTTGAGAACGAAGCGAGATAGACCAATAGTTCCTTTTGATGATCTATATATGAGTCAATTTATGCACGTCCGGCCATCCGTCTGTCCATGTATTTTTGTATACAATGTGCACATCGCAGTTGTTGTCCGAACGAGATAGACTTTTGTACAATTCATTTGTTTGGACCAAGGACGAACCGGTCAAAATTTTGATATAGCTCTCATATATACTTTCATCCGATTTGCCTCTTATTGTGCAGAAAGTGTTTTATATTTGTCCAAATAGGATTAAATTCGGCACATATGACCAAATTGAGCTTTTGGTGAAAATCAGTTTAGATGTCGCTATAGGCCCTATATATATCCTTACCCTATTTCAAGCTTATTGTACACAAATAGTTAATATAAATCCAAATTGAATGGATTTTGGCACATACAAACGAATTTTGCGTGGAAAAAGGTTTATCAAATATGGTAAAAAAACGATTCTGATATGGCTATATGTCCGATATATATGTTTCATACGATTTTGTTTTTAAATCCCTCACATCCGTAAAGTGATCTTCACAACAACGATATTTAAACCCAGCTATCAGATACAGCATAGAAATATATTTCCAAAATTTTTTAGAGATCGGTTCAGATTTGGTTATAGCCTCCATATATATCTCTATCTAAGTCCACGTTCATTGTGCCTAAAAAGCGTAATAAAGGTTCACATAAGAAGTATTTTGATGGATTTTAGTACAAATTAGGAGCAGGACATACCTCCCATACTTTAGTTGTCTGTCTGTCCGTCTATAGAAATCACTCTAGCATCCGATCGAAATGAAGTAGGTTGATACAATTTTACTCAGATATGTGTTAGGTATGCAGAACTTTTGGTACTGGTATCACCCCATATAACTGTACCTCCTATATCTATATTCGGTATTTTGATGATTTTAGCGACATTTTTCACCGGAATTGCTTCAAATTTAGTATTTGAAGTTCCTAATAGGTACTACAACCTGTGACAGGCTATGCAGATCCAGTGTTCGTATAGACTCAATATAACGGTGCTTTCGGTATTTTGCTGATTTCACTGACATTATTCACCGCAATGGTTTCAAATGTCGTACTAGCACTTCGTAATGGGTTTTACAACCCGTGACCGAAAATTGCCTATGCAGGTCCAGGTCTTCGTATAGCTCCCATTTATAAGTACTTCGCTATATTCGGTATTTTTGATGTTTTTAGCTATATTATTAACAGGAATTGTTTCAAGGTTTAAATTTGAATACTATGATAGCTAAGACAAAGATAACCTATGCAGATCCACGTTTTCGTTGGACCCTAATATAACGGTAACTCTTTGCATCTGAATTCTTAAGATTTTTACAGAATTGTTAATGGATTTTTTTTTGAAGATTTTCAATATCGTTATATTTAAAGGAGGGTATTCAAAGTTCGAACCGGCTGAAATTATTGTGCTTTTACTTGTTTTTTTTTTTTATTTTTATTATTTTTTATGAAAATGATTTAAGTACCTCCAATTATCAATCTTTTAATTGAACCTATGTATCCTCATTATAATTAGTAATACGATTTTTTCCTGGGTTACCATGTTACCGAATGTGAACCTTTTTGTTTTTAAGCTTTAAGCCTTGACAATGATTTGAGTTAAAACGTTTTGTATTGAAGATAGTTAAAAGAAAAATTTTTCCACTTTTTTTCAAGGCTATTACGAACGGCTTAGTAAGAAAACAACAACAAAAGACGTACAAAGCTATGAACATAGCGGGAGGTCAATGAAAAATTGTACTCAAAGCAAAGTTCGCAAAAACTAGCAAGAGGCTCATTCAATAATGTTAACAAAGTTCTGAGAGGAGATACAATCAAAGGCGGTCTTAAAGAGCAACGTATTTAAACAAAGTGGTAGAGTATGTGGATGATTTCAAGGTTATCCAATTGCCAATACATATGGACGGGTGTATTTGTACAGTACATAAAAACACGGTTCGATTTTTCCTAACGAGAAGAAAAAGGCATATATTATAGCATTTAATTGCAGAATTTTATGCTGGCGGTGGTTGGGCTTCTTTGTGTGCACAATCACCCATGAAAACATTGTCTAGCCTTGTCTTTAATACAAAGGACATTTTATTGGTATTACATTTATTTAATGTGGCTTTATCAGATATCTCTCTCCCTCTCTGTGTCTCTGAGAAGACTTGAAAATCACTTGAAAATCTTAATTTTATTGACATTTTACTTACAGTTAATTGATTACTTAAATGCTGGTTGCATACATACATAGCCTTATCAAAATGCTAATTAAAATGATATATCAATCCATCATTTTTACCTCTGAAGGACAATTCAAAAATTGAAGGATATAATACCTAATTGACAACAATGTGTGTACTTTATAAGTCTTATTTAAATCGAAAATTGTATGGGCTGTTTGATTTTATCGGAATTAATCAAGTAGAATTTATTTAGAATATAAGCAAACCATATGCAGTATTAAGAGGAGCCACTTGTGCCCTGTGTGTGTTCAGCTGCAAAAATACCCAAATATTTCAATAATTAAAGGCTTTGATTAAAAGTGTTATTAAATGGCTACATTGTTGCCAAGAAAAGAACTTAGAAGGATATAAAAACAAGTTAAAACCAGTGAAGAAAGTCCTAAAGTCGGGCGGGGCCGACTTTATGATAACCTACACTACTTTGCTAATTTAGTAGAGCTCCAATTAAAATTTTTTTGGGAGAGTTCAATCATACACGCTACGATTATAATTATTATTTAAAGTTCAGAGGACTAAATATGCCAAAGCATTTGTATCTTTAAATGCGGATTTGTATTGCCCATTTGGTGCAAAATTAATTTGAAATCAGATAAAGATATATATGGGAGCTATATCTAAATCTGAACCGATCTTCATAAAATTTCGCAAAGATATTTCTAAGCTGTACTTGATATATTTCCCCGAATATCGTTGTTACGGAGTGCATATTTCGGCTGTGGGTAAAAAATATAACAAATCGGAGGAACAGTATATATGGGAGCCATAGCTATATCTGAACCGATCTTCACCAAATTTGACATACTAGGTTCTAGACTCAATTCGGTCGTAAGTGCCAAATTTCATCCCATTTGGGCAAATATTAGACGTTTGGTGCACGATAAAAGGTAAATCGGACGAAGTTGTATATGGGAGATATATCCAAATCCGAACCGATATCGATAAAATTTAGCAAAGGTATTTCTGAGCCGTATTTGATAAATTTCCACAAAAATTGTTGTTACAGAGTGCATATTACGGCTGCGGAGGACTAAAATAACAAATCGGATGAACAATATATATGGGAGCTATAGCTATATCTGAAACGATTTCGATCAAATTTGGCATACTTATTTTTAGGCCTAATTTGGTTGTATGTGCAAAATTCCATACTATTCGGGTTGATATTACACATTTGGTGCACAATAAAAGGCAAATCGGACGAAAATATATATGGGAGCTATATTTAAATTTTTACCGATTATCTCCAATTTCAATAGGGTTCGTCCTTGGGTCAAACAAATGATTTGTGCAAAATTTCATCTGGATCGGGAAATAAATGCGGACTGTACTTTGTTTACAAAAATACATGGACAGACGGACGGACAGACGTGCGGACATGCATAAATCGACTCAGAATGTGATTCTATGCAGATCATCAAAATGAACTATGGGTCTATCTCGTTTCCTTTTGCCTTTTACAAACAAATGACATAATACCCTGACCACCTTGTGGTGTAGGGTATAAAGAGATAAAAAAAAAACTGCAAAAAAGTCAAACGCCATAATTTTAACATTTTTTTTAAATTTTATTAAATGAAAGCAATAAATGTCGGAAATAGCATCAAATTTTAGAATAAGTTTAGATTTGTTGAGATTGGTCACCTTTGGCACCAATTCTGGACTTCAAACGGCCAATGAAGCGAGCTATATCTATATTTGAGCCGATTGTAATCAATAGGTTTCGTCCTTGTGCCAAACAAATATTGTTTGGAAAATTTCATCTCAGTCGGTTAATAATAGACAGACGGTCGGTCTGATAAGCATAAATTGATTCAGAAAGTGTTTCTAAGAAGATTCTCAAAAGTAACTATGAGTCTATCTCGCTTCCTTCTCCATCCTACCACTATGTGGTGTAGGGTATAAAAATATTGACAATTGACAGTTGCTACAGCCGTATCCTCCACCATACATGTTGTGGAGGGGATATTAAGCTTGTCATTCCGCTTCTAATATCTCAAAATAAACAAAAGTACATTTTTGATCAGCATAAGATTCTATGCCGATTCTGTCATGTCCGTCCGTAAGTCTGTCTGTCCGTCTGTGGGAATCACTCTAGCCTCCGATTGAGATGAGGTAGTTAGATCTGTAGAATTTGTGATTCTGAAAATGGGCCACAAAGATACACATTCTGATGTAGGCCCCCTTTATACTGTACAGCCAGATGTAAGGTGCTTTTCCTGTTGGAGAGACATATTTTTGAGCAGAATCTGCTTAAAATTGGCAATTTGTTTTCCCTATATGTAGGAACAACTTTCCATATACAAGATCCACGTTTAAGTGTAGTCTCTAGAAAACCCCTAGAATTCGGTATTTGATGTTTATAGCTCCACGCTTCACTTACTACTGCAGACTAATTTCAAATTTGGAGTTTACAATGGGTACTACTTCTTATGGCCGAAAATTGCGTGTACAGATCCACGGTCTCGTATAGCTTCCTATATTCCGTACTTTTCTGATTTTAGCTACATTTTTCAACACACGTCACACGCTGGCCGAATGTTGCTCTGCGGTATTTTGGCTCATTCCCGGCGAAGCCCTTTCTTGAGGTGATCGCCACTTTGGTATTTTTTAGTGCCATCCTTGCTTTCCAAAATACTCCAGACACAATAGTCCAACGGATTGGTATCCGGAAATTTTGGTGGCCATTGTGCGCTGGAAATGAAGTGAGGAACCTCATTTTGTAACCATTCTTGGGTGGCGCGTGCTCAGTGCAATGCTGCTGAGTCCTGTTGGAATGTCCAAGATTTGCGGCCAAAATGTTTGCGTGCCCAAGGCTTTAATACACCCTCCAGAATATTTTCGCGACAATATTCGGCATATATTCTAATGCCACGGTCGATTAATACGAGCGGAGAGTGACCATCGTCTGTTATGGCGGCCCACATCATCACCATGGCCGGCGCTTGAGTTCTGGTGGCCAACCGAAAGTGCGCATTTTCAGCTGACCTCTTTGGCAAGTAAACACGATCATTTTGTTTATTTACAAACTGCTGGACAACGAATGTTTACTCATCGGAGAAAACCAAATTCGGCAGTTCATCACTTTCGGCCAAGCGAAGCAACTCTTTAGCTCTTTTGAGTCTATTTTCTTTCCGTTGATGTGCAAGTTCTTGCACTTTTTATAATTCTAATGGCTTTGCCCCGAGCTCATTTTTCAATATTTGCCGAATGGAATAATGCGATATGTTTAGCTCACGAGCCATTTTTCGGCCTCTGCGACGCGGGTTTCGATCAAGTCGCTTCTTTACTTTTCGCACCATTTCTGCTGATGTTGCTGTTTTTTTTTCATCCACTTCCTTGACGTGGGGCTACGCTACCAGTATCACGGTAACGATCTCCACCTTCTTTGATGGAAATTTTTAGATTTACCAAGTCCGAAAGGAATCAGATGTAAATTTCACGTTTTATGAGCTTCAAGGCTACTCAAAATTTTAAAGTTGGATCAAAATCGGAGTATCCTTTCTCTTTCTGTGCATTAAATTATTATTAAAAGAGACCTAGGATCTAAAACCGCTATTTCGATGAGAAAATTTTGTATCAAATAATATATACCCTCTGTAGCCATATGGCTGAGGGTGTAATTATGTTTTCGGATGAGACACATTTCAGTTGCTCAGAAATCCACTCTCTCTCTCTCTCTCTACCCTTCCCCATATTGCAGTGTAACACACAATTTAGAATTGTTACCATTAAAGCCAAAACAAGCCTTCAACATATTTTAGTCAGTCAGTCATATTTTTGCACATTTCAGCACCACTTTCAGCAGTCACCATTAGTCATAAAAATTCTGGTGGATGTGAGTGCCCTTTCATATTCAGATCAAAGTGTAAACATTTTTTCTATCTTTCATTTTTTTTATTTTTTGCTTTTTCAACATGTCGACATATATCACTGATGATAGTCTTACATTCAGTCTCTATGCTCAGAGACAGACCATAAATGCTTAGGACTATGAATAAATTTCATTTTGAATGGGAATATTCATAACTCAAAAAAGAAAAACAAAAACGAATGAAAGACTGGGTGAAAAAAGATGAAATAAAACAGAAAACCTAAATTCACTTTGATGTTGACATTTGTTGTCTTGTCTGTTTTTGGGTTTGTTGTCATCTTCGTTTGCTTTATTGTTTTTGGTTGCTCGGCTCCTTCTGCCAGTTTGATTATGTGACAGTCTGACAAATGCACCCATTGTCATTTACACACTAATTAGTTGCATTTTTTCGATGAAAAAGAAACAGACATTTAAATGTGGATCTTATTATCATTGGGGTGATATAATAGGGGACTCATGGTCTATGAACTGGTCACACAGAAAGCCCAAGAGATTAAGAATCTTAATAACAAAATTAATTATTTTAATTTGATTCGAAATTGAAAAATATAGAAATTTGTTGCGATGAACAGTGGTTCAGGAAATTTCTTACTATTGGCGATAAATTTTCTATATTGAAAACTTCTCACCAACGGGTGAGAAATTTTCTATACGGAAACTTCTCACCAACGGGTGAGAAATTTTCTATACGGAAAACTTCTCACCAACGGGTGAGAAATTTTCTATACGGAAAACTTCTCACCAACGGGTGAAAACTTCTCACCACTGGTGAGAAATTTTCTATGGGAAAACTTCTCGCCACTGGTGTGAAATTTTCTATGGGAAAACTTCTCAGAAAACTTTCTATACGGAAAACTTCTCACCAATGGGTGAGAAATTTTTTATACGGAAAACTTCTCACCAATGGGTGTGAAATTTTCTATAGAAAAACTTATCATCGCCTGGTGATAAATTTTCTATAGGAAAACTTATCACCGCCTGGTGATAAATTTTCTATAGGAAAACTTCTCACCAATTGGTGAGAAATTTTCTATACGGAAAACCTATCACCGCATGGTGATAAATTTTCTATATAGGAAAACTTGTCACCGCCTGGTGATAAATTTTCTATAGGAAAACTTATCACCGCCTGGTGATAAATTTTCTATAGGAAAACTTATCACCGCCTGGTGATAAATTTTTATAGGAAAACTTATCACCGTCTGGTGATAAATTTTCTATAGGAAAACTTATCACCGCCTTGTGATAAATTTTCTATAGGAAAACTTATCACCACTGGTGATAAATTTTCGATGGGAAATCTTATCACCACTGGTGATATATTTTCTATGGGAAATCTTATCACCACTGGTGATATATTTTCTATGGGAAATCTTATCACCACTGGTGATATATTTCTATGGGAAAACTTATCATCACAGGTGATACATTTTCTATGGGAAAACTTATCACCACAGGTGATAAATTTTCTATGGGAAAACTTCTCACCAACTGGGTGAGAAATTTTCTATACGGAAAACTTCTCACCAACTGGGTGAGAAATTTTCTATACGGAAAACTTCTCACCAACTGGGTGAGAAATTTTCTATACGGAAAACTTCTCACCAACTGGTGATAAATTTTCTATACGGAAAACTTATCACCGTCTGGTGATAAATTTTCTACACGGAAAACTTATCGCCGGCTGGTGATAAATTTTCTATACGGAAAACTTATCACCGCCTGGTGATAAATTTTCTATAGGAAAACTTATCACCGCCTGGTGATAAATTTTCTATAGGAAAACTTCTCACCAATTGGTGAGAAATTTTCTATACGGTAAACCTATCACCAACTGGGTGAGAAATTTTCTATACGGAAAACTTCTCACCAACTGGGTGAGAAATTTTCTATACGGAAAACTTCTCACCAACGGGTGAGAAATTTTCTATACGGAAAACTTCTCACCAACGGGTGAGAAATTTTCTATACGGAAAACTTCTCACCAACGGGTGAGAAATTTTCTATACGGAAAACTTCTCACCAACGGGTGAGAAATTTTCTATACGGAAAACTTCTCACCAACGGGTGAGAAATTTTCTATACGGAAAACTTCTCACCAACGGGTGAGAAATTTTCTATACGGAAACTTCTCACCAACGGGTGAGAAATTTTCTATACGGAAAACTTCTCACCAACGGGTGAAAACTTCTCACCACTGGTGAGAAATTTTCTATGGGAAAACTTCTCGCCACTGGTGTGAAATTTTCTATGGGAAAACTTCTCACCACTGGTGAGAAATTTTCTATACGGAAAACTTCTCACCAATGGGTGAGAAATTTTTTATACGGAAAACTTCTCACCAATGGGTGTGAAATTTTCTATAGAAAAACTTATCATCGCCTGGTGATAAATTTTCTATAGGAAAACTTATCACCGCCTGGTGATAAATTTTCTATAGGAAAACTTCTCACCAATTGGTGAGAAATTTTCTATACGGAAAACCTATCACCGCATGGTGATAAATTTTCTATATAGGAAAACTTGTCACCGCCTGGTGATAAATTTTCTATAGGAAAACTTATCACCGCCTGGTGATAAATTTTCTATAGGAAAACTTATCACCGCCTGGTGATAAATTTTTTATAGGAAAACTTATCACCGTCTGGTGATAAATTTTCTATAGGAAAACTTATCACCGCCTTGTGATAAATTTTCTATAGGAAAACTTATCACCACTGGTGATAAATTTTCGATGGGAAATCTTATCACCACTGGTGATATATTTTCTATGGGAAATCTTATCACCACTGGTGATATATTTTCTATGGGAAAACTTATCATCACAGGTGATACATTTTCGACGGGTGAGAAATTTTCTATACGGAAAACTTCTCACCAACGGGTGAGAAATTTTCTATACGGAAAACTTCTCACCAACGGGTGAAAACTTCTCACCACTGGTGAGAAATTTTCTATGGGAAAACTTCTCGCCACTGGTGTGAAATTTTCTATGGGAAAACTTCTCACCACTGGTGAGAAATTTTCTATACGGAAAACTTCTCACCAATGGGTGAGAAATTTTTTATACGGAAAACTTCTCACCAATGGGTGTGAAATTTTCTATAGAAAAACTTATCATCGCCTGGTGATAAATTTTCTATAGGAAAACTTATCACCGCCTGGTGATAAATTTTCTATAGGAAAACTTCTCACCAATTGGTGAAAAATTTTCTATACGGAAAACCTATCACCGCATGGTGATAAATTTTCTATATAGGAAAACTTGTCACCGCCTGGTGATAAATTTTCTATAGGAAAACTTATCACCGCCTGGTGATAAATTTTCTATAGGAAAACTTATCACCGCCTGGTGATAAATTTTTTATAGGAAAACTTATCACCGTCTGGTGATAAATTTTCTATAGGAAAACTTATCACCGCCTTGTGATAAATTTTCTATAGGAAAACTTATCACCACTGGTGATAAATTTTCGATGGGAAATCTTATCACCACTGGTGATATATTTTCTATGGGAAATCTTATCACCACTGGTGATATATTTTCTATGGGAAATCTTATCACCACTGGTGATATATTTTCTATGGGAAAACTTATCATCACAGGTGATACATTTTCTATGGGAAAACTTATCACCACAGGTGATAAATTTTCTATGGGAAAACTTCTCACCAACTGGGTGAGAAATTTTCTATACGGAAAACTTCTCACCAACTGGGTGAGAAATTTTCTATACGGAAAACTTCTCACCAACTGGTGATAAATTTTCTATACGGAAAACTTATCACCGTCTGGTGATAAATTTTCTACACGGAAAACTTATCGCCGGCTGGTGATAATTTTCTATACGGAAAACTTATCACCGCCTGGTGATAAATTTTCTATAGGAAAACTTATCACCGCCTGGTGATAAATTTTCTATAGGAAAACTTCTCACCAATTGGTGAGAAATTTTCTATACGGTAAACCTATCACCAACTGGGTGAGAAATTTTCTATACGGAAAACTTCTCACCAACTGGGTGAGAAATTTTCTATACGGAAAACTTCTCACCAACTGGTGAGAAATTTTCTATACGGAAAACTTATCACCGTCTGGTGATAAATTTTCTATACGGAAAACTTATCGCCGGTGATTGGTGATAAATTTTCTATACGGAAAACTTCTCACCAATGGGTGAGAAATTTTCTATACGGAAAACTTATCACCGCCTGGTGATAAATTTTCTATAGGAAAACTTATCACCGCCTGGTGATAAATTTTCTATAGGAAAACTTATCTCCGCCTGATGATACATTTTCTATAGGACAAGTTATCACCGCCTGGTGATACATTTTCTATAGGAAAACTGATCACCGCCTGGTGATACATTTTCTATAGGAAAATTATCACCGCCTGGTGGTACATTTTCTATAGGAAAACCTACCACCGTTGGTGATAAATTTTCTATACGGAAAACCTATCACCGTTGGTGATAAATTTTCTATAGGAAAACTTATCACCTATAGAAAATCTCTCACCCATTAGTGAGAAGTTTTCCCTATAGAAAATCTCTCACCCATTGGTGAGAAGTATTCCCTATAGAAAATCTCTCACCCACTGGTGAGAAGTTTTCCCTATAGAAAATGTCTCACCCATTGGTGAGAAGTTTTCCCTATAGAAAATTTCTCACCTATTGGTGAGAAGTTTTCCCTATAGAAAATTTTCTCACCCATTGGAGAGAAGTTTTCCCTATAGAAAATTTCTCATCCATTGGAGAGAAGTTTTCCCTATAGAAAATTTATTACCGCAAGACTTACGCCTCAAAACTCACCACTGGTGATAAATTTTCTATAGGAAAACTTATCACCGCCTGGTGATAAATTTTCTATAGGAAAACTTATCACCATTGGTGATAAATTTTCTATAGGAAATTTTTTTTTTTCTATAGGAGAACTTATGTATGGGAAAACTTATCACCACTGCTGAAAAATTTTCTATGTGAAAACTTATCACCACTGCTGAGAAATTTTCTATAGGAAAACTTATCACCACTGGTGATAAATTTTCTATAGAAGAACTTAGCACCAATGGTGATAAATTTTCCATAGGAAAATTTATTTTCTATAGAAAAATTTATTTTCTATAGGAAAATTTATTTTCTATAGGAAATTTTATTTTCTTTATAAAAATGTATCACCACTGGTGAAATAGGGAAAATTTTCACCAATGAGTCAGAAATTTTCAAAAAAAACCTTTGAGAACCTTTGGATGAGAAAAAAATTTCTATAGGAAATTTTTTGACCAATTAGCGATAAATTCTCTGAACAGAAAATTCTTCTTCCAAAAAATTCATTCAACTCCCTTAAAGCCGTTATCAAACAAAGCGACTTTCAACGCCACGAAAAAAGATCTCCTTATGCGACAATGACAACACTTATGTATATAAGGAGGGAGAGATGCAAAAATCTTTAAACCAAATGGGATTAAGCAGCAGCAGATCCGGCAACGGCAAATACAATACAAGACAGTAAAAGAAGCAAAAAACATCTCTTGACAGGATATGTCTCTAGTGACTGACGAATTATTACAAGGATATGCACACACTTAAATGACCAGAAATCGTTGAGTTCTGGTGGCAGGCAGTTTGTAGGAAAAAGAGAAATGTTGACAATTTGTACAACAGAAAATTGAGATTGTTGTCAAGCAACTGGAACGGTGCAAAGCAAGGACATTTTCGTTAAGGACTTGAACAGTAATAATACACAGATGCTGTGTCAACTGTGATAGTATAATCCATGCCCATCGTAGTAGTCGTCGACGACTTCATTGTCACTTGTAGGCATTCTCATCACTCAACCGGCTCATGATTATTTTCCGGACTTGATAATGATTTTGTCGTGACGAGGAGAAGGTGGGGGACAGGGTGGCGAAAGCAAATGTTTCATTTAACAATTGTTGGGTTTGAGTAACTGGCATCTTCTATGCTCTGGGTTGAGCCCCTGGCTAAGGGTTGAATCTACAAGGCTTTGTAAGTTGTATGGCAAGGGGATAGGATATATTTGAATATTAACAGAATAAGATTAACATTAATTTAATCCAGGTATACAGTTACTTGCCACGGAATTCTTTGTGAACAGCATTAAGAGATACTGAAAGGAATGCCACTTTTGAAAGCGATACCCTCATCAACATGGCATTAAAGCAAAATTTGTGTTTTGATGACATGAAATAGCGACCTAGACCTCATGTTTTCTATATTCCGATTTTTTTTTTTTTGGACGGAAGATTTCTTTGGAAAATTTAATTCTAGAATTTGATAGGCATACACTTCATATTTTCAACTTCTATTTAACAAATTTAACAGAGCAAACTTGTTAGAAAACTTCTTAACATGCCTGTCGAAACCATGTCTGCTGTCAGTAATCTGTCAGCTATCCGGTATATAACTACACGTGTCTTCGCATAATTCTATTGGCAATGGAAAGCGATTAAATCTGAGAAAAGAAATATATAATTCATGCCTTCCAAAAAAAAAAAGCGAACAGTGGCAACAATGGTTTTAGCGTTAATGCAAAACCAAGATTTTGAGAAAATCCTTCGACAAAAACAAAAGCAACGAAAACACCATATCATGACAATGCCACTGAAATTCATTTTATCTCCCACAAAAATTGACAGCACAACAATACTGGCGACATTTTCTTTTACAGCTGATATTGTTTTTGGGCCATTAACATAGTTGTAGGTTAAATCCATTGATGCCAGGGAGTCGGGGGGACGAGGGGCATAAATAGCACGCATGTCTTCAATGGAACCAACCACATATTCATCCATTCGCTTAGCTTTAAAGGATGTCACAACAAGCTCCCAAAAAAATTTTTATGCTTTTTTTATAGCCGACCGTAGAAGCCACCGACAGCCAGACAATATCAAGAAATTTTGTAGATAAAACGTTTGCCATATTCTCTCTGCCAAGGCAGACAAATTAACGATCCTTGAATATTTTAAATGGTCCATTTGAAATAAAATGTTTGAGAATATTTAATGGAATTGTTGGTTCGAAATTTTGAAGGAATGAAAAATATTTGGGTAAAAACAAGTAAAAAAACTGTTAGTTCGGCCGGGCCGAACTTTGAATACCCTACACCATTTGGTATAAATTTGAAAATTTTCAAAAAATTAAAATCCATTAAAAATTCTATTAAAATCTTAAAAATACCGAATGTAGCCATATGCAACTTTTGTCATAAGTCTGCACTGTCAATTTTCTGTCATAGGCTGTAGTATCCATTACGAACTTCAAATACAAAATGTGAAATAATTCCGGTAAATAATGTCGCTAAAATCATCAAAATACCGAATATCGGGGGGTACCGATATATAGGGGCTATACGAAAACGTGGACCTGCACAGAAAATTTTCTGTCATAGGATACTACAAACTTCAAATACCAATTTTAAAACAATTCGGGTAAATAATGTCGCTAAAATCAACAAAATACCGCATATCGGGAAATTGGTGGAAATCGGTTCAAATTTAGCTATAGCTCCAATGTATATTTTCAACCGATTTCGGGTTAATTGAGCACCAAATGGCCAATATGAGCTCAAATGACCTGAATTTCGGCACATCTGACGAAAATTAGTCAAGAAGTAAGTACATCAAATTTGGTGGAAATAGGATCGGATATAGCTATAGCTCGAATATATATATTTCATCAGATTTGGGGTTCTACGTGCCACACATGCGTATTAGCACTCCAGAATAATAATATTTGTGCCAGCTACGAAATAAGTGCCTAAAAATTTGTCAACATCGTTTCAGATTTGGATATAGTTCCCAAAAAATATCTTTATCCGATTTCAGGTTTATTGTGCACCAAATCAAAATCAATCAATTTTGGCAATTCCGACGGAATAAAGCCCAGAAGCAAATACTTAAAATTTTGGTAAAAAATCTGTTGATATATAGCTATAGCTGCCATAAATATGTTTCATCAAATTTGGGGTTCAAAGTGCCTCACATGCGTAATATGCACTCCACAACAACGATATTTGGTACAAAATGTCAGATATAGCCCAGAAATAACTCTGCCATATTTTATCAAGATCGGTTGAGATTTGAATATAACTCGCATATATATCTTTTACCGATTTTGCGTTAATTGTGCACCAAATGGCTAATATCAGTCCAAATGATCTGAATCTTGGCAATTCCGACGGACTTTATCCTAGAAACCAGTACTTCAAATTTGGTGAAAATCGGTTCAGATATAGCTATAGCTTCCATATATATGTTTCATCCGATTGGGGGTTTTTAAGTCCCTCGAATGAGTTATATGCACTCCACAACAATGATCTTTGGTACCAGATATCAGATACAGCTCAGAAATAAGTACATATATATCTTTATCCGATATATACCTTTATCCGATTTCAGGTTTATTGTGCACCAAATGGCTAATATCAGCCCAAAATGACTTAATTTTGGCACTTCCAACGGAATTCAGCCTAAAATTTAGTGCTTCAAATTTTGGTCAAAGTCGGTTCCGATATACAGTAGCTTACATATACATGTTTTGTCCGATTTGGTGTTAAAGTCCCTCACATGAGTAATATCCATTCCACAACAATGATATTTGATACCGGACATCAGATACTGCTCGAAAATGCCTCTGCTAAATTTTATCGAGATTGGCTCAGATTTTTTTATACCTTCGATGTACATTTTACGGTTATTGTCCACCACATATGTAATATCAGCCCAAATTGGATAGATTTTTTCATATTCAACTGAATTTTTTTCATTTGGTGAAACTCGGTCCGGTATATCTAGTGCTCTAATAAATATTTTTGAATATAATTCTTTCGAAGTCATATAATCCGTTACACAGTAAAATTTTTTGATACTAGAGGTATAAAAACCTCCGTCAAATGTTGAAAATCGATTCAGTGATTGATATAGTTCTCAAATTGTGACTACTCCAAAGCCTCTCAAAAACTCCAATTATTTGCTTTTTTTTTGACATATGCCGTATACGTTGCAGTTTCTGAAAGGCCATCTAAAAATACCTTAAATCGGTGCTTACCGCTTTATGTGTGTTTTGTCGGAATTCATACCGATATTGAAAAATTGTCGCCAAATTTCAGCCGATTGCAAAACTTATGATGAACTGCTATATAGAGGATTTGAAACGTTGTGGGGGTAGTACCAGAAGGTGTGAACCGATATTGTCCATCTGCAAACTACGTCTAAGTTTGACACCCTTAGATGGACTCCACATTTTCTTAATCGAATTTGGTCCAAAGAGGCCTAGGTTATTCAGGATATTCAGGAATACTACTGCAAGAGATCTGAATAAGTGCTCTGGCAAGATTCTACAAGAATATGCAGGATAAAAACCTTAGAGTACTGGAAAAATAGTCAAAGGCGGAAAATTAGGAAAAATTCTACCTGGAGTATACTATGTATCCTTTTCATATCCAGTGAACAGAGCTCCCAAAAAGAACTAAATATGTCCTGAACGGCTGTGGCTACTACTTATTTTTAAATTTGAATCAGTTGGAGCTATTTTATAGCACAGCATACGACAAATATTTTTTTTGAAAATAACAAAATTATGTTTAGATTTTTTTTTAAAGAAAAAGTACAATTCTTCCGGTAAATAATGAAAAATCGTTTTATTGATTGTGTGCAATTGCATTTCACCAGGAGCTTCACTAATACTATCCTTTGAATAAACAATTCTCTCTGGTAATATGCCATATAGCGCCGCCTCATTAGAACCAAATATTGTCAATATCCTCCTCTTCAATTCTTGTAAACGAAAATTCGTTCAATACAATAACGTAACGGCCCCCAATTACGTCTCTCGACCAAATTAGCTCCAAATAGTGGCTCGTTTTGGATGCATCGGACTGCAACATTACCATGATTTTCCGTCCCAATATTTACTAAGAGGTCCCCTAATATATATATATATATATATATATCTAAAATACCATTTAATTTTTTTTATCATTCGTCACATCCTAATATTCCCACATGAATTGTTGTTAAACTTTCCTTCTTCCGTTTGCTACGTATTTGCATTGCTACTTAGAATCATTTGTATATGTTGAAGAAAACAAATACTCGTCCATATATATTTGTTCACATTTTCTAACATACACACACACATATATTGTTACATATGCAAACAAATGACGTCACATTATTCAAGAGAAATTCCAGCAAAAAAAAAATGATAAGAAGAAGTGCTATGGGAAATTGGGATGAAAAAAATTGGATTGGACCAAAAGAAAAATTGTTAACGAAAAGTTGTACAGAACATGGTTGTATCCATTGCAACGTTCAAAAGGAGAGAAAACAAACCTCCAAATTTTTTGGAGATCGCTGACGAAGTCAGGGGAGTAAGGTTTGGAGCCACAGCTGAAATTGTAATTTTGAGACATTTTTTGCACATTTCATATAGAAAGGTTCATAATTTTTGGGTGCCCCAAATAATTTATGTAATTTCTGGCTACATCGATGGTTGAGGGGTATGATGTTTATAGTGAGTAAGAAATATTACGCTACTCCTGTTCTTTCCAAACGAATAGCATTTCACATAAGAGCGGTAAAAACATTTATAAAAATTGAAAAAAGGGTGTTTCAAATGTCCGCTCTGCTCCAGATCCTGGAAGAATCTACTACACCTTTTTCAGTTGAAATTCGAATATTATACCCTCCACCATACTATGAAGGGTATTTTAACTTTGTCAATCCGTTTGTAAATCCTCGAATACTCATGTCAAACCCAACAGTTTATATATATATATTCTTGATCGGCGTAAAATTCTAAGTCGATTTAGCGATGTCCGTCTGTCTGGCTGTCTGTACGTCTGTCTGTTGTAATCACTCTATCTTTCGAAGGAATAGAGATAGAAGGCTAAAATTTTGCACACATGTTTATTTTGCCAGTAGGCAGGTTAAGTTTGTAAGTGGGCTATGTAGGTCCACCTTTTCATATAGCCTCCCTATAACGGTACCCCCGGATATTCGGTATTTTGATGATTTTGGTGACATTACTCACCGGAATTGTTTCAAATTTGGTATTTGAAGTTCAAAATGGGTACTACAGCCTAAGACAGAAAATTGTCTGTGCAGGTTCACGTCTTCGTATAGCCCCCATGTGACGGTACCTTCCCATGTTCGGCATTTTGATGATTTTAGCGACATTATTAACTGGAATTGTTTCAAATTTTGTATTTGAAATTCGTAATGGATGCTACAGCTTCGGACGTTTTCTTATAGCCCCCATATGAAGGTAGCTCCGGATATTCTGTATTTTGATGATTTTGGCGACATTATTCACCGGAATTGTTTCAAATTTGATATTTGAAGTTCGAAATGAATACTACAGCCTATAACAAGAAACTGTCTGTGCAGATCCACGTCTTCCTATAGCCCCTTATAACGGTACCTCCCAATATTTGGTATTTTGATGATTTTAGCGTCATTATTCACCGTATTAGTTTCAAATTACGTATTTAGAGTTCGTAATGGGAACTACAGTCTGTGACAAAAAATGTTCTATGCAGGTCCGGGTCTTCGTATAGGCCCAATATATCAATACCTCCCTATATTCGGTATTTTTAACGATATTAGGTACAATACTCCCCGAAATTCTTTGAGATATCGTATTTGTAATGGATGCTACAGCCTGCAACAGAGAGTTGTCTATGCATGTCCAGGTCTGCGTATAGCTCCGTTATAACGGTACATCCCTATATACAGAATTTTGCTGCTTTTAGCTACATTATTCACCGTTTATTTCAAGTTTCGAATTTGTATATGGTAATGACTTATGACAAACAATGCCTATGAAGGTTCACGTCGTAGAGACCCCAGTATAACGGCTATATTCTGTATATTTAAAATTTTAACAGAACTTTTTTAACTTTAATTTTTAATTAATTCTTAATTTAATTTTAATTTTAATTTTTAACAGATTTTTTTATTTTTATTTATTTATTTTTTTTTTTTTTTGAAAATTTCCAAATTCGTTCCAAATGCCGTAGGGTGTACAATGTTACTTACTGCTTCTTAACTTGTTTTTTATTTAATTCGTAATTATTCATTTGTAATTCGAGGATTCGAATTGTAATTCGAATTTTTCCATTTGTATTTCGATTTTTTTATTTCCGTTAATCGTGGCTGGGAAAATGGAACTTGGACCCAATGTAAATTTTTCCTTGTCGCTTTAAACCCAAAGAAAAATTGAATAATCCCACAATTCCAGTTGAGAGAACAAAAAAGTAAATGTAAATATAACTTTCGCAAAAAATAAAGACGAAACTGGCAAATCAACAAACACGACAGTAATCAGTATCTGTTTTTGTTGTCCTCCACATACACGCATTCCGTATCTCACAGGCATCATCATCCGCAGCGGCAGTATCTCTTCACCAGCAAAAAACTTGAATGACAATGACAGAAGAAACACGAATTGACAATAGTTAAATTTCAGAATAATATGTACAAACAAACGAATGGAGAAAGAAATCACACAAAAACCTATAAAATTAAAGTGAATTTGGCAGAGAAGGGGGAGAGAGACAAATCAAAAACACGCATACATAAACACAAAATATAACAATTAGACACACACACACACACACACGCACTCTCACATTGTGTGTTCAAGGCAAGCAGCCAAAGACTGGCTGATAGACGGCAACGATTATTTTGAGATGCTAGAACAGCGGGTGAGAATATAACAATGACTCTATTGTGCAAATAGGGGGGATAATGTTATGTACATACATATGTGTTTGACTGTTTATCTAATATTTCATAAGAGGTTTAACGTACTTGTTTCAATATCTGTATTATTCTATAGTATTTGAAATCTGTTTAGATTAGGAGTGGTGGTGGGGGGAAAATACTTACGTATATTTTATTAAAATCTGATAAAAAAAAATGTATAAAAACACATTGAATTCTTGGGAGATGAAGACGAAAAAATACCGAATTTGGGCCATTCATCACCCTCCTTAATTATAAGCTAAGCTAGAACTTTGCTTGTTTTCTCCTGAATTTACCAATACCAAGTTAGTTAAAGATATAATCTTGAATTTCATCAATGTTTTTTTTTTTTTTTTTTGGAACACCTTGGCCGTATTGCAATCTTTTATCTCGAATACCAATGGGCTGAATATATCGGACCATTATTAAATAACACAAAGCTAATTTTTTTTTTTAAAAATTACGGAAAAATCCCGCATATTATGAAAGTAGAGCTTAAGAAGAAAATACGTACGTAAAAGGAGGAGGAAATCCCCCCAACCCTCTTCCACACTTTAGGAAATTTTCGCATTAAGATTCCTTGGAATCTGTCCATTTAAAGTATATAGAGCCTTCAGCAATATTGCAGACAAAAGCACAAGGACTATTTTGGTGAAAATTTATACTCCAAGCAAGTAAAAAATGTGGTCTTATTGGTCTATTTAAAATGCGGTTAACAGCTACTTATAAACGTAACCTTAGCCCGACAAAATATTCTACAAATGTATGAGTCACAAAAATCTACTATAGGTCCCGGAAGGCATCAAAAGTCTTAATCTTACCTAAACGCCAGAATTTTTTTATAAAAAAATACATTTTATGGTTAAAGCAGTATTTTATGTGAGTTCAAGCAATAATCTTCTACAAAGCATAATTTTAGTAGGATGTCATTTAACACAAAATTAAATGCTGTAAGCCAACAAAAATCTCTACTACCACTGTAAGGCAAAAAATATTTGCATCAATATTGCAAAAAAAAACAGTAAAGAAAGTTTTAAAATCGGGCGGGGCCGACTTGATGATACCCTAAACCACTTTGCTAATATAGCAGAGCTGCGCAAAACAATTAAAATTTTTTATGGGAGAATTCTATCCTACACCCTATGATTATAATTATAATTTAAAATTCAAAGGACTAAAAATGCCGAAGCATTTGTATCTTTTAAATTCGGTCTTGTATTGCACATTTGGTGCAAAATTAATTTGAAATCAGATAAAGATATATATGGGAGCTATATCCAAATCTCAACCGATCTCGATAAAATTTGGCAAAGATATTTCTGAGTTGTATTTGATATATTTCCCTGAATGTCGTTGTTACGGAGTGCATATTACGGCTGTGAGTAACAAATGCAACAAATCGAATGAACAATATATATATATGGGAGCTATAGCTATATCTGAACCGATCTTCACCAAATTTGGCATACTACCTTCTAGATTCAATTCGGTCGTATGTGCCACATTCCGTCCCATTTGGACAAATATTAGACGTTTGGTGCCCAATAAAAGGTAAATTGAACTAAGTTATATATGGTAGCTATATCCAAATCTGAACCGATCTCGATAAAATTTAGCAAAGGTATTTCTGAGCTGCATTTGATATATTTCCCCAAATATTGTAGTTACAGAGTGCATATTACGGCTGCGGAGGACAAAAATAACAAATCGGATGAACAATATATATGGGAGCTATAGCTATATCTGAACTGATTTTGATCAAATTTGCAATACTTAATTTGGTTGTATGTGCAAAATTCCATACTATTCGATGATATTACACGTTTGGTGCATAATAAAAGCAAATCGGACGAAGATATATATGGGAGATATATCTAAATTTTTGCCGATTATCTCCAATTTCAGTAGGTTCATCTCAATCGGATAATAAATACGACCTGCATTTTGTTCACAAAAATACATGGACAGACGGACGGACGGACATACGGACTGACATGCATAAATCAACTCAGAAAGTGATTCTATGCAGATCATCAAAAGGAACTATGGGTCTATTTCGTTTCCTGTTGCCTGTTACAAACAAATGCACAAAGACATAATACCCTAACCACCTTGTGGTGTAGGGTATAAAAAATACTGCGCAGAAATGGAAAGGATACTCCGATTTTGCAACAAATTTACAAATCCTAATATTTGCATCAATAGTAGTTCAGGTGCGAATATGGACAATATAGGTCCACGCCATCATGTACCTCCCCCAGAAAGGGTTAAAAATTTTGAATATTCATGACGCTTATAAAACGCGAAATCAACGTCCGATTCCATTCAGACTTGGCACATCTCAATATTTCTATCACCACATGATCTGTTATAAAGATGGTAGAGAGCGGTCCATTTCATCTGCTACCTCCCCCCACAAAGTGTCTCATTTTTAAATAACCGAAATGATTATAAATTCCAAAATAAACATCCGGTTCTCTTTATATTTCACACATCTCATTCTTTCTAATCTCACAAGATCTATTGTGAAGATGGGATATATCGGTCTATTTCTTCTGGTTATCCCTGATAAAGGGTCAACATTTTAAAATCCATGAAGTTCATAAAACGCAAAATTAACATCCGATTCCATTCAGACTTGGCACATCTCAATATTTCCATCAACACAAGATTTGTTATAAAGATGACAGAGAGCGGACCATTTCTTCTGGTACCTCCCCTACAAGGGGTTTAAGATTGTGAAACACAAGATGTCTTGTGAAAGTGATATATAACTGTGAACCCCTTCTGGTACCTCCTCCACAAAGGGTCACAATATTCAATACTTATATCTATCATAGCTTGCGAAACAAGTCAGTGATTCTTTACAACTTGCTATATCTAAATATTTCTCTCAACCTGATACCTGAGATAAATATGAAATTTATGATTTCGCATAGAATTGGATATAAATTTTAGATTTTCTAGTAATTTTGCCTATACCAATATTTTTATCTGCATTAGATGAAGTATGAAAATGGAATACCTCGGTTGATTATATTTGGTACCTCAAGAACATTTCTCTAAAATTTATCATATATTTCATGTAAAGTGAAGGAAGTATCCAATATAGTCCATACCAGGCACGTCGCAATATTTATATCGTTCGATGCAGGTCCGACACGAAATGGTCCATATTGACCCTCATTTCGTAACCTACTCCATAGAGGGTCGACAATTTGAATAATCATAATAGAAGTCAAAATATTTTTTAAATAATCGAACTTGGCTGAGGGTTTACATCTGTCGGCAAAACCGACTGATTTTTCTGACTTTTTTTTAACTTATTGAATGGAAGCAAAAAAATGTCGGAAATGGCATCAAATTTTAGAATAAGTTTAAATTTGTTCGAAAATTGTGCTAAAGGTGACCAACCTTTAGCACGAATTATGGCCTTCAAACGGCCAATGAAACCGTCACACGCTGCCCGAATGTTGCTTTGCGGTATTTTGGCTCCCACCCGACGAAGCGCTTGCGTGAGGTGATCGACACTTTGGTATTTTTTAGTGTCATCCTTACTTTCCGAAATACTACAACAGTCCAATGGATTGGTATCTGGAGATTTTGGTGGCCATTGTGCGCTGGAAATGAAGCGAGGAACCTCATTTTGTAACCATTCTTGGGTGGCGGGTGCTGAGTGCAATGCCGCTGAGTCCTGTTGGAATGTCCAAGGTCTGCGGCCAAAATGTTTGCGTGCCCAAGGCTTTAATACACCCTCTAGAATATTTTCGCAATAATAATCGGCATTTATTCTGATGTCACGGTCGATTAATACGAGAGGAGAGCGACCATCGGCGCCCCACACCATCACCATGGCCGGCGCTTGAGTTCTGGTGGCCAACCGAAGGTGCACATTTTCAGCTGACCAAACTGCTGGACAACGAATGTTTTCTCATCGGAGAAATCCAAATTCGGCAGTTCAACACTTTCGACCAAGCGAACCAACTCTTTAGCTCTTTGTGTCTATTTTCTTTCTGTTGCGGTGTAAGTTCTTGGAATTTTTGGGAATTTCAATGGCTTTACCCCGAGATCATTTTTCAATATTTGCCGAATGGAATATTACGATTTGTTAGTCCACGAGCCATTTTTCGGCCACTGGCGGGTTTCGATCAAGTCGATTCTTTACTTTTCAAACCATTTCAGCTGATGTTGCTGTTTTCTTTCGTCCACTTCCTTGACGTCGGGCTACGCTACTATTATCACAGTAATGAGCGATGTTTCGAGACACAAAAGATTTATTCACATCTAAATTCTGGAGTGCTCTAACGATATCCACTCGTGGTTTTCCAGCCAAATATAAAGAAATCACGCTATCACGCTTGTATTCCATCACGAATAAGTTTTTTTTCGGGAAAATTCTCACCAAAATGCTTTTGTACGCTTGTAAACAATATAATGAGCTGTCACTGGAATAATTTTAACTGTTGTCGGACGAGTGGCATAGAAATGACAGCAGTCTGAAGTTGGTTGCAGTTTATTCATCTCATCCTGTAATTAAGAGGTCTTTCAATTCTATACCTTTTTTAATTTATAGTGGAAAGTATCAATATTAAACTTTTCTCATTTTTTTAAATTTAGAATTTATTGTTGAAAATCGATTTTTCTAAAAATATAGACATTTATTTATATCTAAAATATACTCCGGAAATTTTATAAAAATGGCCATACATTAAAGACATTGCCTTCAAATCATTAACATAGATGAAGGACGAAAAATCCATTGCTCTGGGTATTATTTTATTTGTGGCTGCATCAGGCAAAGAGAAAAAAAACCTTTCGCACACAGGGCACTGCACGTAAATGTGCGTGTGTGTGTGTGTGCACTTTCCAATATGTCTTACCACGTATCTGGGTAATGGAGACCACAGAAAGTGTCCAAAATGGCTTACAAATGAATAAATTACACATTTCTTTTGGTAGGATTTTTATGGGTTTTCTTACGTTTTTTTTTTTTTTTTTTTTTTTGTTGCTTCTTCACTTGTCATTTTCTTTAACAACAAAATGAACCGCGAGCTTAAGTTTCATTGGACATGGGTGGTGGTTGTGTGTGTGTCCATTTCCTTTTTCTTTTTTGTCACGACAACAGCAAAGTGGCTCTGGGTAGAAAATCGCAAGTAAATGGCCATTAAAACCTTAACTAAGCTCTTTTAATCACCAAGTATTCCCTGTTTTTTTTATTACGGCATTGAACCCGGTGGTATCATAGCATACAATTAAGGGAGGCAGAGAAGTGGAGTTGAGGTAGAGAGAGATATAGGAAAAAAGTTGTGGCGTCAAGAAAGTTAATTTTTCCTCCCTAGTTTTCTCAATCTCGTTGTAAATTTCATTTTAAATTCATTACACATATTTGCCAGGATAATGAGTGAGTGACCTCGTTAGAGGCCGTCATTTGAACAGTGGTTATAGAAAATTATGGAAGTTTCTAGTGATTTGTTTGATTTTAGGTATGTAGTGTCTTCGCCACCATTGCAGATAAAACCACCGCGAGTGTTCTAGTTGAAATTTATAATTTTAACCCGCAAATGGGTCCTTTTGATCCTTTTCTCACGTAGCAAAAATCCTGAATCAAATTCTGAGTCGATTTGTGCCTGTCTGAACATCTGTCTACGTATTTTGGTAATCAAAGCATTTATTGTCCGATTGAGATTCAATTTGTCGCAAACCTCTTTTTTTTGTTTTTTTGTTTTTTTTTTTTTGGCCCCAGGACGAAATTTTATTATCTCCTATTGAAATTGGAGATAATCAGGCCAGATTTAGATATAGTTGCCATTTATATATCTTTACCCAATTTGCCTTTTATTGTACATCAAATGTGTAATATTAGTCCAACTAGGATTGAATTTGACACAGCCGAACAAATTGAGCCTAGAAACAGATATGCCAAATTTGGTGAAAATTTGTTCAGATATAATTAGGGGTCCCATATAATATATTGTTAACTCGAATTAATATTTCTGTCCTCCACTGTCGTAACATGCACTAATTAAAAACGATATTGGGGAAATATATCAAATACAGCTCAGGCAACTCATGCCAAATTTTATCGAGATCGGCTCAGATTTGGATATGGCTCCCATATATATCTTCGGCCGACTATTTCTTTGTGCTCCAAAGGGTTAATATCATCCCAAATGGAGTGGATTTTGGCATATACGAGCGAATTGAGCCAAGAAATAGGTACTTCAAATTTGATGAAAATCGATCCAGATATAGCTATAGTTCCTATATAGAGGGTGAGATAAAAAAGTCTGGCACGAATTATGGCCTTCAGATGGCCAATAAAAGCGTTACACGCGGCCGGAATGTTGCTCTGCGGTATTTTGGCCCATTCCCGCCGAAGCGCTTGCTTGATCAGTCAACACTTTGGTATTTTTTTTAGTGCCAACTGTGCTTTCCAAAATACTCCAGACACAATAGTCCAACGGATTGGTATCCGGAGATTTTTGGTAGCCATTGTGCCCTGGAAATGAAGGGAGGAACCTCATTTTGTAAGCATTCTTGGGTGGCGCGTGTTGCGGCCAAAATGGTTGCGTTCCCAAGGCATTAATACACCCTCCAGAATATCTTCGCGATAATATTCGGCATTTATTCTGATGCCACGGTCGATTAATACAAGCGGATAGCCACCATCAGCTCTTATGGCGACCCACACCATCACAATGGCCGGCGCTTGAGTTCTGGTGGCCAAGCGAAGGTGCACATTTTCATCTGACCTCTTTGGCAAGTAAACACGATCATTTTGTTTATTTACAAACTGCTGAACAACGAATGTTTTCTCATCGGAGAAAACCAAATTCGGCAGTTTACCACTTTCGGCCAAGCGAAGCAACTCTTTAGCTCTTTTAAGTATATTTTCTTTCTGTTGCGGTGTAAGTTCTTGCACATTCCGGAGTTTCAATGTCTTTAACGCGAGCTCATTTTTCAATATTTGCCGAATGGAATAATGCAATATGTTCAGCTCACGAGCCATTTTTCGGCCACTGCGACGTTGGTTTCTATCAAGTCTCTTCTTCACTTTTCGAACCATTTCTGCTGATGTTGCTGTTCTCTTCCGTCCATTTCCTTGATGTCGGGCTACGCTGCCAGTATCACGGTAACGAGCGATGATACGAGACACAAAAGATTTATTCACATTTAAATGCTGGAGTGCCCTAACGATAACCACTTGTGGTTCTCCAGCCAATTATAAAGAAATCACACTATCACGCTTGAACTCCATCGCGAATAACATTTTTTCTGGAAAGTTCTCACCAAAATGCTTTTGTCCGCTTGTAAACAATATAATGAGCTATCACTGGAATTATTTTAACAACTGTCGGACGAGTGGTTTAGAAATGACAGCAGTCTGAAGTTGGTTGCCATTTATTGATCTCACCCTGGATATTCTTCATCCGATTTGGTGTTTTGGTCCCTCATATTCGCAATATGCACTCGTACAGCTAAGAATTACTCTCTGCCAAATTGTATCAAGATTGGTTCAGATTTGGAAATAGCTCATTGGCACATTCAACCGAATTTATCCTGGAAGCAAATACGACATATGATGAAACTTGGTTCCCATATAGCCATATCTCCCAAATGTGTGTTTCGTTCGATTTTTTTAAGTCTCTCACAACCGTCAAATTCCTTTGCCAACTTTTATCGAGATCGGTTCAGATTTGGATATAACTTTCATAAATATCTTCATCCGATTTCACCAAATATGTAATGTAGCTTAAATGCGATCGATTTTGGTGAAAATCGGTTCAGATATAACCATAATTTCGATATATTTTAATCTAAACGTTCTAAAAGTCGAGATACATGAATTCCTCCAGCAAATTAAGTGGAAATCGATTCCGAATTGGATGTACCTCCCATATATTAGTTCCCTCCGATTCCAAATTATAACTGCCCTAAAGCCATAATATGCATTCAAAAGAGGTTCATATTAGGTATGACTTACTTCACAAAAATTCCCCATATGAACGTTCATTTGTTACGAGTAGCTCCACCAAATATGCATAGTGGTGTATGGTATAAAAAGTCATGCCCGTCCTACTTTTGACCTTTCTTTACTGATTTTAAGTACCAAATGATTAGTTATCACCATTTTTTTTTTAGATTTTGTTTAAGGTCCAATGTACCTCAAATTTTAAAAGTTTTTTTTTTCAGTAAGGAGGAGCATATGAGGATAAAGGGCATATGAAGACAAATTCTGGGTGCTTAAGGAGTGTAACTTAGGGGACCAAATTACCACAAATCTTGATACATTAAATATGTCCATGCTGCATCAACAAAGTCCTTTCAATTTTTTACAGCCCCGTAAATTTTTCAACACTGTTCCTTGTCTATTACTCTCTTGCCCTAAACATTCACCCCTCTGTGTGCTGTTTTATTTTTTTTTTTTTTTCTAGCCATTAGTTGATTCTGACGCATTTAGTGTTAATAGCCATATTTATATGGCTTAGTAGACGTCTACCGGAACAAAAATACGAACAATCATTGCCTACAGTGAGTGGTAGTACAGTGCGGTTTAAGTTGCTGATGTATTCAGCCATTTCATTTGGCTTTTGCAGTGCATTAATCTAAATGGCTTGGATGAGGGGGGTCATTATACAAAAAAAAAGTGGTCGTTCGACCTTTTATCGGGTTGAAATGGAAAAAAAAAACAACAACAAAAATGTCACTAAAAGTTTGTTCATGTTTTTATTTATTTTTTTCTTTTCTGTCATTAAAGTAAGCTTCTTTTCCCGCTGAATAAACATAAAAAATTAAATGATTAATAATGAAAGAAGAGGAAGTCTAAAATTTTCTATTTTTTTCATATAAATGATGCGGATAACTTTTAATAGAAACGGCGTATATAAGACATTATTTTTAATTGGGGATATTTTCAGGACTTATAGGGAAAGAAAGATCCCTTATAACAAATGTGTTAAGATTTTGTAATACATAGACACAAATTTTAAATGGTTGATGGCTTTTTTATACCCTCCACCACAGTATGGAGGGTATATTAAGTTTGTCATTCCGTTTGTAACACCTCGAAATATACATTTTAAACCCAACAAAGTATATATATTCTTGATCAGAATAAAATTCTATGTTGATTTATCAATGTCCGCCCGTCTGACCGTCTATCCACCTGTACGTCTGTGGAAATCACTCTAGCTTCCGAACGAAATGAAGTAGGTTGATAAAATTTTACTTTAATGTGTATTATGTCTGCAGCACTTTTGGTATTTAAAATGGGCCATGTAGGTCCACATCTTCGTATAGCCCCCATATAATGGTACCTCCCGATATGCGGTATTTTGATGATTTTAGCGACATTATTTACCGGAATTGTTTCAAAATTAATATTTAAAGTTCGTAATAGATATTTAAATTTTACTTTAATGTGTATTATCTCTGCAGCACTTTTTGTATTTAAAATGGGCCATGTAGGTCCACTTCTTCGTATAGCCCCCATATAACGGTAGCACCCGATATTCGGTATTTTGATGATTTTAGCGACATTATTTACCAGAATTGTTTCAAATTTCGCATTTGAAATTCGTTATGGATACTACAACCTATGACAGTAAATTGTCTGTGCAGGTCCACGTTTTATAACCCCCATGGTACCTCCTTATATTCGGTATTTTGATGATTTTAGCTACATAATAAACAGATTTTTTCAAGTTTCGCATTTTAAGATTGTAACAGCTTGTTACAAAAGTTGCCTATGCAGGTACACGTCGTCGTATAGACCCTAATATACGACTACATTCGGTATTTTTAAGATTTTAACAGAATCGTTAACGGATTTTATTTTTTTGAGAATTGTTAAATTTGTCCCAAATGGTGGAGGGTATTCAAAGTTCGGCCCGGACGAACTTACAGCTTTTTTACTTGTTTGTTTGAGCTAAAAATTAGGCAAACAGTGAAATTTTCTGAGATTTTTTCGGACAATGATAGACCAAAAGGAGAGAGACAAGAAATCTAGGATTTTTTAAGAATTTATTTGGAAACAAGTATTTCAGATTTTTTTGCAGAATTCAGGCTACAATTAATGCATATTTTATTTATTTTACAACAAAAAAATGGTAAACAATGTTCTAAATTGTTAACATGGTACCATAAAGACAAGACAAGCAATCACCTGAATGCAATTTCATCCTTTGGTAGTCCTATAATTTCAAAACATGTATACAATGTGTGTATGTGTATGTATTGTGTTGAATAATACACAAAATAATTTTAAACATTTTCAAATTCTGTTAAAATTTTAATGCTTGCAATTGTTTCATTTGTTTTTCGCGACTTTCTTTTATAAAAAAAAAAATTGGGAGAAAAATTAAACCAGTAAAATAGTATCAGATGTATACCCCCAGACTTGAGTTATGATGACTCAAAGTGTTGACGCTTTATGGGGGAGGTTCTGAAGCAATTGGCCAATATTGACAAATTCCTATCGGAACTAAGACAGATAATGTGCCAAATTTGGACTATATAGACTACTTCCTATACTTTATATGAGATATGTACAATTTGTTGGAAAATGTGGAAATATCCGTGAGGTAACAGATATAGCAGACCGAAGTATTCGGATTATCCTTTTCCCCTCTGTGCAGTAAAATATTTTCTTTGAAATTTTCGAACTTTTGTGGGGGGAGGTACCAGAAGGAGTGGACCGATTGTCCATCTCCGAACTCGATCTAAGTTTGATAATAATACCAAGTTTGGACCAAGTCGGATACTCCCTCCGAGAGTTATCGTGCGCAGCAGGCAGACAGGCGGACGGACATCGCTAGGTCGACTCCAAATGTCCTAAAACGTATTTGGCCCAAAAAGACCTAGGGTCTAAAACCGTTATTTCGATGAAGCACGTTTTGGCCGTATCAAATGATATACACCCTCTCTAGTTATATGGTTGAGGGTATTAAAAGCAAAGTAGTTAATTCTGAGATTTATACCCTCCACCTTGCGTTTTCTAACACATATAGTAAATACTTATGAGAAATATTTTTGTACTTGATTGTACTTGTACATGATACAATCCCGCGAAAAGAGAGATTTTACCAATATTTTCAAAATATTACCAAAAAGACCCCTTTTGTCGACACAGATGGGGGTTAGAATTTTCCGCCAATATAATCCTTGTGTGCAATGTTGCCAAAGACACTATATTTCTAAAATCAATGGATGCCAAGGAATCTTAATTAGAAAATTTCACAAAAAAAAATTGGAAGAGGGGACATTTTACTCCCTTCCACTCTATTTAAGTCACATTTCGAGGTAAACTTTCGAGGGGTTAAATATTCATTAATTCGTTTCTAAATAACTAATCACAAATAATAGCTTAAAACGCCGAAGACTCGATATTTAAGGAGTTATGGCCATTTTAAAATCTCCAATAGCTCGTTTCTAAATAACTAATCACAAATAATAGTCAAAAGCCCCGAAAAATCAATAGTTAAGGAGTTATGGCCCTTTTTTAATATGTCAATAATTCGTTCCTAAATAACTGATCCAAATAATAGCTAATAGCCGAAAACTCAAAATATTCAATAATTCATTCCTAAACAGCGCCAACGTTTATAATCTGCTGGAGAGCTCTACTTTTGTAACCTGCTGGAATATTTGTATGTGTTGCCCAGTGATATTTTTTGAAGACCAAAAACTGTGGATATATTTTTTTATACCCTACACCACAAGGTGGTCAGGGTATTATTGTTGTTGTAACAGGTATAGTTCATTTGTTTGTTACAGGTATAGTTCCTTTTGATGATCTGTATAGAATCACATTCTGAGTCGATGTTTGCATGTCCGTCCGTCTGTCTGTCCATGTATTTTTGTAAACAAAGTACAGTTCGCATTTAATGCCCTATCCAAATGAAATTTTGCACAAATCATTTGTTTGGCCCAAGGACGAACCCTATTGAAAGTGGAGATAATCGGTAAAAATTTAGATATAGCTCCCATATATATCTTCGTCCGATTTGCTTTTTATTTTACACCAAACCTGTAATATCAGCCCGACTAGTATGAAATTTTGCACATACAACCAAATTAGGCCTGAAAATAAGAATGCCAAATTTTATCGAGATCGGTTCAGATTTGGATATAGCTCCCATATATAACTTCGTCCGATTTACCTTTTATTGTGCACCAAACGTCTAATATTGTCCAAAGGGGATGGAATTTGGCACATACGACCGAATTCAGTCTAGAAGCTAGTATGTCAAATTTGGTGAAGATCGGTTAAGATATAGCTATAGCTCCCCTGTATATACAGTTCATCCGATTTGTTATATTTGTTACCCACAGCCATAATATGCACTCCGTAACAACGATATTCAGGGAAATATATCAAATACAGCTCAGAAATATCTTTGCCAAATTTTATTAAAATCGATTCTGATTTGGATATAGCTTCCATATATATCTTTATCCGATTTCAAATTAATTGTGCACCAAATGGGCAATACAAGTCCGAACTTAAAAGATACAAATGCTTCGGCATATATAGTCCCTGGCCGACTTTAAGACTTTCTTTACTGGTTTTAAATATAATATTTTTAAACCCATGAATCATGAATTTTTAAAGAATATATGTCAAATACCCCAAATCGTTACAATTTCTTAAAAAATTCCCGAGATTCTGCTTGAATTCCCTGCTTTGTGTTGCACCTATCAATTAGACGATTAGAAAAGCACAAAATTACTGTTTTAATAAAACCTGCGATAAAAAAAATATTGAAAAAATTCAAACTTCAATATTGCCACAAAACCCTTGCAAACGAAAGTAGTTTCTAGCTGTTCCAACACCAGTAGTACAAAAACCCCTCACAATGCATTTTAGTTTTAGCATCTTTTTTGCCCTACACTTGCACTCAACTAATAATGATAAAAATTTTTCGTTTTTCTCTCCAATACAGCTCCGCAAACCAGCATCCACTCTCTCAATTCCTGGCTCGATGAAAACACCTTCCATTGCGAATCGGGAACAGATCTCATCAGGATGCAACGAAGAAGCAGCAGAGGCGTTAGTTGGCATAAATACCGACTACCCAAGGTATGAAATGTATGTATAGCCGTTTCCAAAGTCCATGCTAAATGACATTCATGTATATTCGAAGAAAAAAAAAAAAAAAAACAAAAACAAATATTTAAAATGTTCATATACATACATACGTGCATACATATGTAGTTGTGTAGACCTGGGCCATGCGTGGTAGTATAGATGTATAATTGAAGAAACCCTCATGCATCCAATAGCAACCATTGAGATTTACATGAGTGTAGTTTTTTTTCGCTCAGCCCCCCTTCAGCCATCACACATATGCATATTGTATGTATGTGTATGTACATTATACCTTTAAATCGTATTAGTGTCGTGTAGTGCAGTGCAGTTGTTGCCATTTAGTATGTCATACATGACCATTAGATTAGTTGTCGTAACAATACAACCCGAACGTACTCGTATTATGACAGAAAAGAACGCTCAATTAACATTCGATTAGTTTTAAATTAACAAAGTGCTTATCGTAAATTCTTTATCTGTGGTCGGAACTGGAACTGGCCAGAATAGGTTGTTGGTTAGTTGTTGTTTTTACATTATTCTTTCTTTAATTTCTTTTTACATAGAAAAACACTTAAGACTGAACATTAGGTGTAATGACAGGGAAACTAAGTAAACTGTTTATTGAAAAAAGGGTAGACGAGAAGGGGTTTACAAATTGTTAAGTATAAGAAAATACAAGAAAAAAATAAATAACATGAAAAAATGTCCGAGGAAAAAAAGATACCATGTGTTAATAATTAGGGGAGTAATATAACTTAGCTGAGAATAAATAAAATTATGAACAAAACACACAAAAATGAGGATTTTATGAAAATTTTTCTAAAGAGCCGGAAAAAATTGCGTATTTTTTAAGAAGAAATTTCTGGAACCACATAAAGGTTTTGCATATATTTTATAGAATACTAGCCAGTGCCAGCTACCTCGTCAGTGAAAAGATCACTTTAAAATTTAAGATTCGTTCCGCTAGTTCGTGTTATGCCTCTTTATACCCTACACCACATAGTGGTAAGGGTATTATGTTTTTGTGTATTTGTTTGTAACATGGAGAAGGAAGCGAGATAGACCCATATTTACTTTTGAGGATCTTCATAGAATCAATTTCTGAAATTCATGCATAATGTCAGTCCGTGGGTCCGTCCGTTCGTCTGTCAATGTATTTTTGTAAGCAAAATGCAGGCGCATTTATTATCCGATTTTCCAAACAATATTTGTTGGCCCAAGGACGAACCTCATTAAAATCGGTTAAAAATTAGATATTGCTTCCATATATACTTCAACCGATTTCGGGTTAATTGTGCACCAAATGGCCAATATCAGCACAAATGCCCTGAATTTTAGCATATCCGACCCAATTCAGTGTATAAGGAAGTGCATCAAATTTGGTGAAAATCGGTTCAGATATAGCTGTAGCTCCCATATATATATATTTTATTCGCTTTAGGGTTTTAAGACCTCACATGACTAATATTCCCTTCCACAACAATAATCTTTGATATCAACTATAAGATACAGATCAGAAATACGTGTTTAAAATTTTGTCAAGATCGGTTCAGATTTGGATATAGCCCCTATGTATCTTAACACAATTTCAGGTTTTTTTTGACAACAAATGGCCAATATCAGCCCAAATGGACAGAATTTTGGTACATATAATCCGATTTGGTGTTAAAGTCCCTCACATGTGTAATATGCACTCCACAAGAATGATATTTGGTACCAGATATCAGATACAGCCCAGAAATATCTCTGTCAAATTTTATCGAAATCGAATCAGATAAGGATATAGTTCCCATATATGTCTTCATACAATTTCGAGTTTATTGTGGACAAAATGGTCAATATCAATCACAATGGCCTGAATTTAACACTTCTAACTAAATTCAATCTAGAAGCAAGTACATCAAATTTGGTGATAATCGGTTCAGATATAGCTATGGCTCCCATACATAATTTTATTTGATTTGGTGTTAAAGTCCCTCACATGTGCAATATGCACTCCACAAAAACAATCTTTGGTACCAGATATCAACTTCCAGAATTTCAGCTCTTTCTCTTCACCCAATACCAAAATTAGAAACACTTAGTAGGCATATATACCAGAAGTAATTGAAAATTGGTACCATTTAGTACTTTTGGATCAATTATAGTATGTTTCTTCAAACCAATCTCCAAGTCTCAACCTCAGATACCAACATTGACCTTAATATCAAGATTGAGGATTTCCACTCTTTAATTTCCTCAATTACAAAATTTACAACCATTTAGTACAATTATATTGCGCATATCCAAAACAAGCTGCTTCCCTAAACCACAAACAAAAGCAGTGACATCTATATCGAATTTCTGGATTTCAGCTCTATCCCTTCACCCAATACCAATTTAGTAGCACTTGACGTACAATCACAAGGAGTTCTCTCTGAGAAGTTTTTACCCTGGAAGAGAATTGTCTATATAGGCTCACGATATCATAATTTGACGATTTTAGCCACATTTTTACAATAAAATTGTCGGAAAATCCACACAAGGTGTTCCATCCCTCCCTGAAAGAGAATTGCTTATATATGTGTCCACGATATCGTGTAGCCGCTATACAACCACACTCCCGATGTTCGCTTATTTGATGATTTTTGGGACATTATTCACCGAAATTGTTTCAAATTTCGTATTTAAAGTCGTGCTGGGTACTACAGCCGATGACAATAAATACTTATGCAGGATCACGTCTTCGTATTGCCCAATATTCATTGTTTTAATGTTTTGTTTCACTGAAATTGATTTAAATTTCCTATTTGAAGCTCGTAATAAGTACTACAACCCACGACGGAAAATCGTCTATGTAGGTCCATGTCTGATAAAAAAAAACTATTTTCTTTTTTAATTTTATTAAATGACAGCAAAAATCTCGAAAATAGCATCAAATTTGAAAATAAGTTTAGATTTGTATAAAATTGGTCACCTTTGGCACGAATTATGGCCTTCAAACGGCCAATGAAACCGTCACACGCAGCCTGAATGTTGCTCTGCGGTATTCCCAGCGAAGCGCTGGCTTGAGGTGATCGACACTTTGGTATTTTTTATTGCAAACCTTGCTTTCCAAAATACTCCAGACTCAGTATTCCAACGAATGGGTATCCGGAAATTTTGGCGGCCATTGTGCGCTGGAAATGAAGTGAGGAACCTAGTTTTGTAACCATTCTTGGGTGGCGCGTGCTGAGTCCTGTTGGAATATTCATGGTCTGCGGCCAAAATGTTTGCGTGCCCAAGGCTTTATTACACCCTCCAGAATATTTTCGCGATAATATTTGGCATTTATTTTGATGCCACGTCGATAAATACTAGCGGAGAACGACCATTGGCTGTTATGGCAGGCCATACCATCACCATGGCCGGTACTTGAGTTCTGGTGGCCACTGGCCAACCGATGATGCACATTTTAAGCTGACCTCTTTGGCCAGTGAACACGATCATTTTGTTTGTTTACAAACTGCTGGACAACGAATGTTTTCTCATCGGAGAAAACCAAATTCGGAAGTTCACCACTTTCGGCCAGGCGACGCAACTCTTTAGCTCTTTTAAGTCTATTTTCTTTCTGTTTTGATGTAAGTTCTTGTACTTTTTGGAATTTCAGTGGCTTTACCCTGAGCTCATTTTTCAATATTTGCCGAATGGAATATTGCGATATGTTCAGCTCATGAGCCATTTTTCGGCCACTGCGACGCGGGTTTCGATCAAGTCGCTTCTTTACTTTTCGAACCATTTCTGCCGATGTCGCTATTTTCTTCCGTGTACTCCCTTGGCGTCAGGCTACGCTATCAGTATCCAGGTAACGAGCGATGATACGAGGAACAAAGGATTTATTCACATTTAAATGCTGGAGTGCTCTAACGATAGCCACATGTGGTTCTTCAGCCAAATGTAAAGATATCACACTTTTTTTTCTAGAAAATTCTCACGAAAATGCTTTTGTATTATTTTAAACAATACAATGGGCCGTCACTGGAATAATTTTAACAGCTGTCGGACGAATGGCTTAGAAATAACAGCAGTCTGAAGTTGGTTGCAGTTTTTCATCTCAACCTGTATAGCCCATATATAATGTCATCTCCATTTATTCGGTATTTTCGGAATTGTTTCAAATTTCTTATTTAAAGTTCATAGTGGGTACTACCTTTGAGCGGTATTTTTCGACAGAATTTTTCCGACATATTTTCTTCAAAAGGGTGGAGGGTAAGGCCGAACTTAGCTGCATTTTAGTTATACATTTTTTATATCTCTTGAGAGCCTCTCAATTAAAGGCGAAACGCGTCGCTACTATTGTCCTCTCACTTTCCCGTAATTGCAAATTTCAGAACATATGATATTCGCCTTAAAAAGGCAAAATTCAAAAATGCAATTTTGAGGAAAATTTTTTTTCACCAAATGATTTGGAATTTTCAATAGGCCATGAATTTGTTGAAATGACAGTAAAAATTAATTTTTTCCAATTCGAATATATAATTACATAAATAGTTAAAAGAACAACAACAGAAAATCTACGATTGAAATTTGATTAATACTCAGAACAGATAACAAAAATAATTTGAATATGAAAAAGTATAATTTTTCGTGGATCGCCAAACCTGAAAGCAAAGAAAGGCAAAGAGCGTTAATCTTTCATTAAAACTTAAATTTCTCTGAAGAGGATAATGTGACATAAAAGCGATTCGCCAACAACAAAACCCCTTCAAACAAAGAGATTTCGTTAGAAATTAGGATGAATATGCTCAGCTGCGGTACGTGAAAATATATATAACAAAGAAGTAAGGGACATAAAACACATGTTCTCAGAAGGTCCTTTCAAACAATAACGCAAATGAAGCAAGTATCACCCGAAGAAAATTTATGCAGCCCCAAGCTTTTATATCAGCTAAGTTGAGGAGAAAGATTGAGACCTTGTTAAAATTTTATGCAAGTATCAGTGACTTGCTTAAAGGTGAGGGTAAGTCCGAAATAAAGCACACAATCCAAAAGTACTTTTATGGCAGGCTTACAGACGTTGTGAACTGTCAAGGATATCTTATTTTTGTAGAAATTCCATGGTGTTACACATTTAGACAATTTCGTGGTCTTTCCAGATCGTTGATATGGCTTCCATAAGGATGCGTTATATTTTATAGGGAAGTTTGTAAAACAATTGGGAAATAAGCATTCAAAATTGTTTTAGGTGGTTTGAATGTATAAGGTCCATCAATGAGCATTTTAATGAGCAGCCTGCTAGTGGCGTCCATGGTCTTACTCGTTTGAACCTGGTGGACACAACATTTTTACTTTGTCTCATTTCAAAAAATATTCCTTACAGAATTTCTTCCTTCAAAATCCTATATAATCTAGAATTCCCTCTAAAGGAATGTTCCCTCACTGCGTCAGGTGAGGGACATTCCGACCGACAGTCGCACACATTTAATAAACACTTTCATAAATGACACAACGTTTGCAGGGAGTCTTTGATCAAAAATTATATTTTTTCCCTACCCTACCGCTAAATGCCATTATAATTAGCTATGAAAATTAGGTTGATGCACGCCAAAAAAAAAAACACGTTCTTACTTTCGATGATTAAAATGTTCATAGATATTATTTTTGCATATCTTTCAAATTCATTCTTTCGGCTGCTTTGTCGAGAACGCACAAAGCACAAAATAGGAAATTAATTAGAAAAAGTTTTAATTAACAAAAAATATATATTAGCATTCATTGAATTTTCCATGAGCATAATGCACTTTGAGAGTTTTTGTTGAAACATTTTCTAATTTCCATTTAATTAATTTTATAATTTACATGTCAAAAAAAAACAAAACAGAAATTTCCAATTAATGATGTTATGCTTAACTGCAGATGGTTATCATTAAGAGAAAAAAAAAGAATTGTGATTAACTACTCAAGGATATTTTTTTAATGTCATTTAAATTCATTTTTGGTGGTGAGGTTAATTTTATTTGGGAAATATGTTCTTTTTCGGGAGTATTTTCTAATACTAATTTTATGTAAAAGCAAGTAAGCAAAGGCTATAGTCGTGCGGGGCCGACTATATTGTACCCTACAACACTACAATATGTTAGAAGCCAACATATGTCCAAATCCATATTGGAAGATTTCGTTTTTGAAATTAGGATTTTGACTAGGGAAATTTGCTCAATATTAATGCACTCCGTCGGGCTGTTAGTTGTTGTAGTCCATTTTACAGCTAAATATAATCCAATGGTCATACAAAATGCTTGAATTCTTCCCTGACCTTAACTCTCTTCTCAAGCTTGTCGATTGGCTTCAATTGTGTGATCAAATATTTTTTTAAATATTTTGCAATCATCTCTAAAAGCAAGAGGCTCCTTTGTATCTCCAAATTCAGACAAGTCTATTTGATTTGCTTGTATATGATAGTTGGCTATATTCATCAACGAAATCAGCATAAAAGCCAGAAGTTCGCCTTTTGTGTATTTCGGATATCGCCTGTAAGTAATACTGGTATTTTTTCACACAAAATTAGTGGTCTATTGTACCCGCTGTCCTAAACTCTAACATTATGCGAGATTTCGTTTCCTTTGGCTTCTATTTGTGACCTTTATAACGGCTGCAAAATTAGTTGTTGGTCCATTTCAACCCCTAATATATTGCGGACATCTTTGAATACAATAGGCCTAGCCCTTCTGATCCCAACCCAACCCTTGCAATACTTAAATAATATCCCCAAAATCTATATTAACATCATTATTGATACCTTTTCATGCGACTTTTTTAGATTTTATTATTTTATCTTAATAGGGCATTCTGAATTGACAAAATTTGTCAAAATCGGTTCAGCCATTCTTGAGATATAAGCATTCTAGTTTACATCTGATATATTTACTATTGGACGTAACGGTCAGAATTGACCTGTTCGTCAATTTGTGATTTCGCCGGGATTAAAAATATTCGCGGTTTAATGGAAATTTGACTTTTATTTAACACAAATGTTGTGGCCTATTTCACCCACTAAATATACCCGATGTCGATTAAAATTGGAAGGCTCCTGCCCAGCCCTAAGCTCTAGCCCCATGCTAACTAACTTTGATTGGTCTATAATTGCGACCTGTAGAGCAACTGCAAAATCAGGAATTTTTTCAGTTTTTGGTCCATTTCAAATCTCTAAAAGACCCTATTCTGACCCTAACCCCACCTCCATTCTAAATTGCGTGAAGATTGGGCCATAATTGCGACCTGTAGAGTGATTACAAATTAACATGGACAGACGGACGGACGGACATACATAGCTAGATCGACTCAGCTCGGCGAGATAGGAAGATCCATATATACTTTCCTATGTGGGAAACCCATTTTTCGAGGTGTTACATAATTTTTTGGCCCAATCAAACTTATAATACCCCCAACACATAGTGTTGTAGGGTATAAAAAAGCAAACAGGTTTAAAATTATCAGTCGGTTTTGTCGACAGATTTATAGCTCCAGCTATTTATTTAAATATATGTAGACATGCGTTATGATTAAAATTTAAAGAAAATTGAGAACATATTTCCAATTTTATACGAATTAATTAATGGAAATGTAAACTTTTTGTGGGTGAGGTACCAGAAAGAGTGGGCCAAAAAAACTTCTTCACATCAAATCGCTGGTTGAGAGAAATATTTTGATATAAGAAGTTGAAAGAAAATGGCAAGTTATGAGAGGTATTAAAGTTGTGACTCTTTGTTGGGGGGTACCAAAAGGAGTAGACCTATATCTTTACAGAAGATTTTTCAGATATATTGGGTTTCAGATTCCACACATATGTTGGGCATTGTGAAATTTGATGAGCATTTTGGTTATTTTAAATTTTTACCCTGTATGGGGCATCTTCACAACAGATCTTGTGTTGACAAAAATATCAGAAATTGCTGATTTTGTATTCTATGAGGCTTTTTAGGTATTTAAAATTCTTTGACCTGTTACGGAGGTACCTAAAGAAGTTGCCTAAATTGTCTCATCATTACGATAATGCAAGAATAATAAGTGCCTGATGCTTCGTCAGCGAAAATTCCACCCCAAAATTTTGGATTCATTCCAACAGGTCTTTATACCCTTCACCATAGGTCTTTTGTTCCCTCACACCTCGAAATATACATTTTACCTTTGCACCAAAAAGTTTTCAACATCATTCACTTTAAATTTGCAGAGGAGGATGTTAGTTAAGCCATTGCACAATGGACCCGCACCTAATTTTTCCTGTTCAAATCTATTTCAACGTTTCCATAGTGTCCTCAATATCAAATTTCAGAATTTCAGCTCATCCTTCACCCAAAACCCGATTTAGTAACATTAGGCCGCATATCCAATCTACATATCTCCATCCTAGATACCAACAGTGGTCCTATTTTAGTACTTTTTGTATCTCAATATCTCAATTCCAGGTACCAACAGACACCTCAATATCAAATTTGAGGATTCCAGCCACCATTCCCTTCATCCACTATCAATTTTAGAATTATTTCAATATAGTACTTTTCGAACAAATAACCGCCAAATTTCAAACACAGATACCATCCGTATTCTGAACATCAAATTCCAGAATTTTATGTATATCCCTTCACCTAATACCAAATATAATACCTTTCAGTACTTTTCGTACAAGTATAGTACACATTTCCGAAACCACCTCCAAACCAATATCAAATTGTACCATTTAGACATTTTCGCACACATTTCCAAAACCATCTTTAATTCTCAAACCTACCAACAACAGGAACCAAAATAACTAAACTTCAAAATTTCAGCTTCGTCTGTTCATTCTGTTCCATTTTTTTATCATTTAGGACAGTTTGCATACTTAATACACATTAGCAAAACCACCTTCATATATTAAACCATGTTTTAAAACCTTAAAAACTTAAAAACCTGTCTATATGTCTACGACTTCACAACTTATTTAGGATTCGCAATTAAATTACTTCACAACTTATTTAGGATTCAGAATAGCTTTTAATTCGTCAGTACTCTTACAACTTACAACACCCTTACAACGACCAAAAACAAAAACTTTTCAAAAATCCATTGGGGAAATGCATGTTTTAATATCGGTATACCACCAGTTTCCTTAAGCAGTTAAAAGCAGTCGGTTTACCTTGATGTTCATCACTCCCTCCAACCCTCTAGTTTTGTGGCAGATATAATCAAACAATTATCATATATGAATTTTAATATCATTTACATGCAGTAATACTGCATGGAATTCAACATGTAAGAGAACATATGCATGTGTATGTAAAACGCACACACATACATAAACATTATTTTAATAAAATAATGAATGAAACATTCGTTAGTTGCTTTGGCTTACACCCCTTTCGTTGTACATCATGAGAATGCCCACGAATCGGGTAACATTTTACAAAATGTAAAGAATGTTCATTTAAATTAAATCTGCAAAATATTTTATGTTGTCGAAAAACGCCCACACATACTCTCGGATAAACAACCGTTCGGTCATTTTGGTCCAATCCACTCCAGTCGTTTGTTACTCTGTACTGTGTGTGGTTACAAGAGATATATTTATGTACGGCAGTGATGAATTCACCTGTCCATGCTGTTCGTGTAATTGGAATACGAGGTAGGAAAGCAAAAAAATATGATTACAAAATAAACCTATTAACCGATTTTTGGAGATCGTAACTACTTACAATTGAGACTACTAAATAATTACCGGGTTTTATAGTCTGAAGCTCACTCTATATGCCGAAATTTCTTCTTATTTGTTATGATAAATATATGACTTTAAGGAATAAGCCATTTATTTCAAAACTACTGGTAATACGGAAGGTAGTTTGGTAACATTACCTTCTAATGGGTCATTCGGCTCTCACAGCTTCTTTTTGGGAAGAGAGCAACATATAGCTAAATTTTAGTCTATTAATATATACAAACAAGTAAAAACAGCTAAGTTCGGCCAGGTCGAACTTTTATACCCTCCACCATTTGGAAGAATTTTGAATCAACATAAAAACGTGGACCTTCATAAGCAACCGTCATAAGTTGAAGTACCCATTACGAACATCAAATACGAAATTTGAAACAATTCCGGTGAATAATGTCGCTAAAATCATCAAAATACCGAATATCGGGAGGTACCGTTATATGGGGGCTATATGATAACTTAGACCTACATGGCCCATTTACGAACTTAACCTGCCTACTGGCAAAATATACATGTGTGCAAAATTTTAGCCTTCTATCTCAATTTGTTCGAAAGATAGCGTGATTACAACAGACAGACAGACGGACAGACAGACAGACACACAGATAGACAGACGGACATGGCCAAATCGTCTTAGAATTTTACGCTGATCAAGAATATATATACTTTGTTGGGTCTGACATGAGTATTTCGAGGAGTTACAAACGGAATGACAAAATTAATATACCCTCCATAGTATGGTGGAGGGTATAAAAATTTACTATAAATGGAAAAGTATGTATTAGACGACCGAAATGAACTAGAATTGAGAAAATTGGAAATAATGTCACTGATGGAATTCAGGATAAATGTACCAAAGAGTTTTTGGATATTCGAACTTTAAGGTTACGAAATGTTCTAAAATGGTACTAAACTTCTAAAATGGGATGAGCTAAAATTTGGAAATTTGGGATGTGAATCGAGGTTGGAAAGTGAGTGTATAGTACGAACTGTACTAAATTGTCCTAAATTTTGAACAGTTTCAGGGTGAACAGATGAAGCTGGAATTTTGGAATTTTTTATTGGGTCGCTGTTGGTGGCAGGTTTGCAATAAAGAAATGGTTTTTGGAACTGTGGACTAAAAATGCACCAAAAGTACTGATTAGTACTATATTTGGTACAATTTGGTATTGGATGAAAGAGAAAGTGTTTGAAATATGAAATTTGGTATAAGGGATGCTGTTCAAGTTTAGCCTGGGCATATGGAGGTAGTTTCGGAAATGTGTACTATAATTATAAATAAATGTACGAAATGTACTGAATGGTACTAAGTTTGGTATTGGATGAAGTGATCGAGCTGACATACTGAAAATTGATATGAGGATAAATGATGGTGTATGTGTATGAGATTTGGCGGTGTTTTGGAAATGTGTACCGTATTGGACCAAAAGTACTAAATTGTACCAAATTTGGTATTGAGTGAAGCGATAGGCTTGGAATACTCAAATTTGAGGTCTCTGTTAGTATATGTAATTCCGATATTGGGGTATTTTCGCAAATTTGTACTACAATTGCACAAAAAGTACTACATTTTGTATTGGGTGTAGAAATTGAGTTGGATTCCTGAAATATGACACAGGAGATGTGTAGATGTTTTGGAAATGTATACAATATCGGGTAAAAGTATCCTCAATTTCGATATTGAGTATCTCTTGGTATCTGGAAATGATACATGGATGTGGTTTTGAAAATGTGTACAATAATTGTACGAAAAGTACTAAATGTTACTAAATTTTACCTGAAATTGGATATAGTTGTCACGGTTGGTGACTGTGGTTAATGCATGGAGGTGATTTTGGAAATGTGGATAATAGTTGTTCGGAAAGTACCAAGTGGTACTATATGTTGCACTGGGTGGAGGGATAGAGCCAGAATCCTCTATTTTGATATTTAGATCTCTGTCGGTGTCTGGAAATGATTTGTGGAGATGGTTTTGGAAATGAATACAATAATTGTTCGAAAATTACTAAGTGGTAAATTTCGTATTGGGTGAAAGAATAGAGCTAAAATCCTGAAATTTGACATAGATGTCATAGTGGGTATATATGGAATTGAAATACGGGGCTGGTTTGGAAATGTGTATTATAATTGTACGAAAAGTACTAAATAGTACAAAATTTGGTACTAGGCGAAGGAATGGAGCTGAAATTATAAACTTTGGGGTAGATGTCACCGTTGGTATGTGTAATTGAATTATGGCGCTGATTTTGGAAATGTGTACTATAATTGTACGAAAAGTTCTAAATAGTACTAAATTTAGTATTGGGTGAAGTAATAAAGATAAAATCCTGAAATTTGAGGTAGATTCCACCGTTGATATGTGGAACTAAGAAATGGATGTAATTTTGGAAATTTGTACCATAATTGTTCGAAAAGTACTAAGTGGTACTAAATTTGGTATTTGGTGAAGTAATAGATCTTAAATCCTAAAATTTGACATAAATGTGATTGTGGGTATCTGGAATTCGGGGATAGTTTTGGAAATGTGTACTAAATTGTATGAAAAGTACTAAATAGTACTAAATTTGGTATTAAGTTAAGGTATAGAGCTGAAATAATAAAATATGGGGTAGATTTCACTGTTGGAATCTGGAATTGTGATATGGAGGTGGTTTTGAAAATATGTACTAAAATTTTAGGAAAAGTACTAAATAGTACAAAATTTGGAATAGAGCGAAGAGATAGAGCTGAAATTCTGAACTTTGATATTGAGGTCACCGTTAGTTCCTAGGGTTTACATATGGAGATGTTGAAATTATCCTATACTGAAAAATTGGATATGGGTCCATTATGCAGTGGTTTTACTAATATCCTTCTCGGTAAGCTTTAAAATGGGATTTTGAAAACTTTTTTGGTGTAAAAGCTAAATATTTTCCTGTTATTCTTTCCGAAAAATAAAAGGTTGATTAGCATATATAACCTTGAATGTCTGAAAATTTAGTACAATGTATTGAAGTTTGGATTCAAAATATTTGTCAAACTTATAAAACTATAGATTTTGAGCAAGAAAAAGGCCTACAACGAACTTTTTGAAAGAATCTAACATTTTAAACTGGACTTTCCGCTGACGAAGTAACAGGCCCTTGCTGGAGCTGCAATTTCAAAATTTGGTATAAGAATGGGTTTTTGTGTGGTTGAAAAATTGAAAAATAAGAAATTGTACCCTTCCCGGTTACCGAGGGAATATATCATCTGTTACAGCCAAAATTGGCCTGATCGAATTAAATGTTTAGGACCATATGAATATTTGTGATAATAATTTAACAGAATTTTGTATTTAATTAAACTAAAAAAAAACTATTTTACTATAGACCTCAATAACATGCCTTCACCAACTTCTCTAATTTAGACACAAGTCTGTAGGACTCAAGCCATCACAGCATTAGGCCGTTAAATGATTAAATTAATTATCACATTTTCTGCCATATCATCACAGCCTTCAAAGTTTACTTGCGTGGTTGGAATCCATTCCGACCATTTACCCTCTTTATCCTAGCTAAGAAACCAAAACAATTTTAGTAAGAACTTCCTAAGGATTTCCCAAATGCATGATTTATTTGAAAGTTATAAAATTTCAACACGTTCCACAGTAGGCCAACTATTCCTGTCATCACAATCTAACCATACTAACCGATAATTTCAACCATGTGTTGGCTGTATGTACACATCAAGGCGACTAGATCCCTTCCAAGCAACTTCCATTCCAAACCACTTAAAGATTATTTGGAGACCACACCTCGTACAGGCCGAAAACGTTTTCCCCCCGGAAAACGTGCCACACTCTGTGTGAGACAAGTTCACTGCCAACATTTGCTTTCGCCGAAATACATTCCATTTTGAACTCTTGCCATCGAAACATTGTAGGGGCGGGCGGGGTTGGTGAAGATCAACCGCATTTCAGCAAAAACCCACCAAAAAGGCAGAGAAGTGAAAACGTGTGGAAGTGAAAAGCCACATACATTTTCACATTTTCTCAGGCATTCACGATGGCGGGCGGACGGGCTGGCCGGTTGACTTGCTGTCTGCCTGCTGGGGGGCCTCTCCAATCCACAAAAATGTCAAACCATTTTGGGCGTAGCACTTGAAACAGCAATAGCCAGCGACGAACAGTTAAACCGACCAACTTTTAGACAAATGGGTGGACACCAAGTTTGTTTGGGCAAATATGAATGTATGTTTGATCTAACGGCAAACATTGTCTGCATCCATACCGGTATGTGTGTATATGAGCCTGTGTGTGTGTGTGTGTGCAATGATGTGTGGCTAAAATATTCTACAGCATCGCCGCAAGGCACTAGGTGATTTAGAATGTATTTGAAACTGCGATTCTGATATCGTTTGGTTCAAGTGAACACGCGTAATGGTATTCAACAATATCAGCAACAAAATAACAGCAACACCAACACCGACAGCGACAACGACACACAGACAATTTATGTACGGAAGTACCGCAACGCCAAATCCTGATAATTTTTTCATCATCAACAATGTCGTCATCAAAGTTATTCAAGCGAGATTCATAGTTGCACTGTTAAAATACAGTGGCATAAAATATTTCAATTTAAAAACGTATTTCTGTGAATGAAATATATGTTTCTAGGAAAATATTGAATCATATAAATATTACCATGCTATGGGGAATATATTCGTCTGTAACTCCTCAAAAAAAGGTTTAAGACCCCACATGTATATTTCATTTCGAATTAACTATGTCTGTCCCCCTCATATTTTAGGAGTACATTTGCATATAGTCACAACAATATAAAGGCCTTAACAACGTTTGTCCTAAAAGCGCTCGAAACCACTTTGGCGTTTTGATCTTCGAACGAGATCCGTAAAGCCAGACTAACTGAGAAAAGTGCTAAATTATTTTTTATACCCTACACCACAAGGTGGTCAGGGTATTATGTCTTTGTGCATTTGTTAGTAACAGGCAAAGGAAACGAGATAGACCCATAGTTCCTCTTGATGATCTGCATAGAATCACATTCTGAGTCGATTTATGCATATCCGTCCGTCCGTCCGTCCGTCTGTCCGTCCATGTATTTTTGTAAACAAAGTACAGATTGCATTTTTTTCCCTATCCCGATGAAAGTTTTCACAGATCATTTGTTTGGCAAAATAACGAACCCTATTGAAATTGGAGATAATCGGTCAAAATTTAGATATAACTCCCATATATATCTTCGTCCGATTTGCCTTTTATTGTGCACCAAACGTGTAATATCAGCCCGAATAGTGTGGAATTTTGCAGATACAACCAACTTAGGTCTGAAAATAAGTATGCCAAATTTTATTGAAATCGGTTCAGATATAGCTATAGCTACCATATATATTGTTCATCCGATTTGTTATTTTTGTCCTCCGCAGCCGTAATATGCACTCTGTAACAACAATATTTGGGGAAATATATCAAATGCAGCTCAGAAATACCTTTGCTAAATTTTATCGAGATCGGTTCAGATTTGGATATAGCTCGCATATATAACTTCATCCGATTTACCTTTTATTGTACACCAAACGTATAATATTTGTCCAAATGGGATGGAATTTGGCACTTACGGCCGAATTGACTCTAGAAGCTAGTATGTCAAATTTGGTGAAGATCGGTTTAGATATAGCTATAGCTCCCATATATACTGTTCATCCGATTTGTCATATATGTTACCCACATCCGTAATATGCACTCCGTAACAACTATATTCAGGGAAATATATCAAATACAGCTCAGAAATATCTTTACCAAATTTTATCGAGATCGGTTCAGATTTGTATATAGCTCCCATATATTTATCCGATTTCAAATTGATTGTGCACCAAATGGGCGGGGCCGACTTTAAACTCTTCCCTTTTTTTTTTTTTTTTTTTTTTTTTTTTTTTTTTTTTTGAGTTTGAGTTTTGCCTTTTAAAGGCGAAGACCATATGTGTATAGTTTTGTTTTTTAGTTTATTCCTCTTGCAAAATTAACTTAATGATCTGAAATTTGCAGAAAAGCCAGAGATCACACATACTCTACTATGCGATATGTTGTATTTTATTTTTATTCATGATACATATTACATAGAAATATTTATTTTGTTCAGAGACTCACAATGAAATTCGATATAGAATAATTCTTTCCCCAAAAAATGAAGTAAAAATGGAAAATTTGACTTGCATTGGAAAGGTGACAAAATAATAGCAAAAAAATAAGGGAATGCATATTTTCCACTTGTAGTATACATATTTGGAATATAACTTTCTTTAAAACTATTGTACCTAGATGTATGGTTTATTCTGAGATTGATAATGAAATTTTATGTAGAATATTTCTTCTTTTGGCACCTTCTGCCTAGAATGAAATTTTATATACATTTCTGGTGTCAACTCGAAAATAGTCTGAGGAAAATTGATCAAAATAATTATTTATTTATTTTTTTTTTTTTTTTTTTGTAACATTGAAACAAATATTTTATTGATACGGAATTGAAATAAAAAATTCTTTTCTGTGGAGACTAGTTGTAAAATTTGATAAAGGATATTTTTGTCTTTGATGGCATCCTTCCAAAATCATGCCTTGTAGGAGATTCTTGCATAAACTCACATAAGTGAGTCTATAACACTAAAATTGTTTTTTTCTATATACTAGTTAGTCCCTGATACTTTGTCAGCAAACAGTCTTCCTTAAAATGTTAGATCCGTTCCAACATTTCATTTTGGGCCCCTTTTGTACTCAAGGTGCACAATTTGTTAAGTTTCGCAATATTTTTCAATAAAATTTCATACATCGTACTAAATTTTCAGACTTTCAAAGTTTTATATATTATTCATGTACAAAACCACCTCAATATCACAATTTCAGATACCAACAGAGACATTGATATCAAATTTAAGAATTCCAGCCCTATACATTCACTCAATAGCGAATTTAGTACATTACGAACAATTATAGTACACATATCTCTATTCCAGATACCAACAAAGACTTCAGTATCAAATTTGAGGATTCAAACCCTATCCCTTCACCCAATACCAAATATAGTATCATTTAGTACTTTTCGAACAATTATAGTACACACTTACAAAACCACCTCTATATCTTAATTCCAGAAACCAAAAGTAGAATCTGTATTAAATTCCGGGATTACATCTCTATTCCTTCTACCAATACCAAATAGTACATATTTTCAAAACTACCTCCATATCTCAATTCCAGATAACAACTGAGACCTCAATATCAAATTTAAGGATTCCAGCTCAATAGATTTACTCAATAGCAAAATTAGTAACATTTAGTAATTTTCACATAATAAATATTATTACTCTGCCATATCTCAATCCTAGACATCAACAGTTATCACAATATAAAATTTCATGGTTTCAAGTATTAACCTAATACCAAATTTAGTTCATTTTAGTACTTTTCGTACAATTATAGTACACATTTCCCAAAACCACATCCATATCTCAATTCTATAAACCAACAAAGGCCTCATTTTAGTACTTTTCGTACAATTATAGTACACATTTCCCAAGACCACATCCATATCTCAATTCTATAAACCAACAAGGGCCTCAATATCAATAAATTTAAGGATTCCAGTCCTATTCCTTCACCTAATGCTAAATTTAGCACAATTTAGTACTTTTCGTACAAATATACGACGCATTTCCAAATCACCGCCAAATCCCAAACCCTCAGATGCCCTCAGTAATCTTAATATCAAATTTCCGAAATGTATGTCTATTCTTTCACCCAATACCAAATATAGTACCATTCAGCGTCTTTTGTACAATTGTGGTACACATTTTCGAAACAACCTCCATACGTCCAGGGTACACATGAACAGCGACCCTAATACCAATTACAGATTTCAAGCACCATTTCAAGCAGTCAATACCAAATTGTACCAAATATAGTACTATTTGTACTTTTCATGCATTTGTAGTATTTAGCTCCAAATCTACAAAATTAAAATTCCAGCTTCGTACGTTCTGACTAACCCAAAGCTACTACTAGATATCAAACTTACTTGACAACCTTGATTCTCATACCAAATGTCAAGTTTTAGCTCCATCCGTTTACATGATACCAAGTGGTACCTTTTCAGAAGTTTAGTAGCATTTGAGAACTTTTTGTAACCTCAAAGTTCGAATATCCCTTGGTACATATTTCCCGCATTCCATAAATGACACTCATTTTTCGTATTCTTTTAGTACGAATTAAAAAAAAAAACCTTTTGTTCGTCTATCCAGCACTCCAGTGGTTATTCTCGTCCCAATTTTCAGAATTCTAGCTAGTCCAATACAAAGTATTCAATTTTTAGTAAATTTAGTGCTTTTCGTTCCCTTTTAGTACGAATTAAAAAAACAAAACCAGCCACCTTCGGACCAAGAGCGACCTTCACTCAAAATGTCAAGATTTTCGCTTCGTTGATATGGTCTGGCCGTTGATGAGTCATTACTCAATCACTTTACTTTTATTTTAAGACTTATAGTAGAATCTTAGACCAAAATAACCCTTGTATTCTTATTTGCGGAAAATTTCCGCAAAAAACTTGAACGGGATAGAGGAACCTGCTAGCGCCCCTAAGAAACGTAATGGTAATAAGTTCATGCCTGGACCTACAGGAGAGATTCTATGAACACAAAACCGATACGGTATAATAAGTCTTCTACGTAAAGAAAAGCTATATAGGGTCATTAATGTAGTTAAAGAGAGCCGTTAATGTAAAAAAAATATTCAAATGGTATTTGAAGTACAAGACACCCCTAGAAGTTTGTCCATATATGAAGCAGAAGGCCTAATTCTTATTTTAGCAGATAAATTGGAGGGTTCCAATATACCGAAAATCTGTAGTAAAAATTCTAAAACTCTTGGACTTTGTTAGGCAGGTAACATCTTACGATTTTGGGAGATCTTATGGAAGATTGCCTACGTGCAGAATGGTTTTTATAGGATTACAGGGTGAGATGAAAATACTGCAACCAAATTCAGACTTCACGGCAACAGAAAGAAAATAGACTCAAAAGAGCTAAAGAGTTGCTTGGCTTGACCAAAAGTGGTGAACTGCCGAATTTAGTTTTCTCCGATGAGAAAACATTCGCTGTCCAGCAGTTTGTAAACAAACAAAATGATCGTGTTTAATTGCCAAAGAGGTCAGCTGAAAATGTGCACCTTCGGTTGGCCACCAGAACTCTAGCGCGAACAGGGTGATGGTGTGGGCGTATTAATATACCGCGGCATCAGAATAAATTCCGAATATTATCGCGAAAATATTCTGCAGGGTGTATTAAAGCCTTGGCACGCAAACATTTTTACCGCAGACCTTGGACATTCCAATTCTACTGACAGCACCATCGCACTCAGTACGCGCCACCCAAGAATGGTTACAAAATGAGGTTCCTCGCTTCATTTCCAGCGAGGAATCCAGTCTGTTGGACTATTGTGTCTGGAGTATTTTGGAAAGCAAGGTTAAAAATACCGAAGTGTATCACCTCAAGCAAGCGCTTCGTCGGGAATGGGCCAAAATACCGCAGACCAACATTCGAGCAGCGTCACACGGTTTCGTTGGCCGTTTGAGGGACATAATTCGTGCCAAAGGTGACCAATTCGAACAAATCTATACGTATTCTAAAATTTGATGCTATTTCCGACATTTCTTGTTTTCATTCAATAAAATTAAAAAAAATATAAAAAATCTGGTGTTTGACTTTGTTGCAGTTTTTTATCTCGCCCTGTGTAGATGGCCTTCTATATGACAAAGGACAACAGAAAAGCTTTTTCTACAGAAGATAGGGTATGGCTACTTATATTAGGTCAAAAAATACATTATTCACAAGATACCCATAGAAGGTCGTCTATATGGAAGACTATAGAAGTTATGCTCCTTATTGCAAAAGACATTTTGAAGGGGTTTTTTTTGTATGGGGAAATCTATACATGAACAGCATCTTTAGAAGACGTGCTGAGTGTCGTCAAAATCTCTTTGGAAGAACCTTGCCTCATAGGAAAAAGTTTTAGATCCTAGATCAAGGACTAGATCTGGCCCCTCTTCTTGTTCCTAACCCAAAAAAGTTCAAATTTTCAAAAAAAAAAATGTACACTTCTCTCGTCTAAAGTGAAGTAGTTGATGTAGTCCAAATTTGTCCCGTCGAAAATATTTTTTCTCACTTTAATAATAAAATAAAAATGCAAACAGACAAATCAGGACAGCAATTGGGAAAATATTATTAGAAAACATTACTTCAATTCTTTCCTTGCATTAAAGCTGTCGTCCACTTTATTTTTTGAGTTTGACTAAAATAGAGTACCTGAGGACAAATACATAGCTTATATTGCTGTATTAATTTATTTTACTATTTTGGGGAAAATAGCACTATTACATATCGCTTCGGGTAATAGTTTTCAAAACTTTTCCAAAAAATTATTAATGTTTTATTTTTTTGATTATAAAATATGTGCATAATTTCGAAATAATTTTTGGCTACATTAGTTTTATTACTTTTACTATCGAGTCCGATAATATTAATAGCAAAGACCTGATTTTGACTAGAAAATTTAAAAATTAGACCCATTGACATTTTTTGCAGATTTCTTATCTAAATGACATTCATAATAAAAAAAACTTATTCTGGTATTATAACCATTACAAAACCAAAATCTTGTAATAATTCCTCTTCTCCACCATCTAGTCCCACTGTAAAGTAACCAACCTCGCTATCTCGTATATAACTTTCAGCTTCACCTGTTCTTTGCAATCATAGTTCATGTGTGTAAAATTACAAAAAAAAACAACTCATTCTAAGTTTCAAGTTGCATTTCGCATTGTTTTCCCTTCATTTACTGTAACAATATCCCCCTCTGCTCCTCAGCCATCACTGGTACGCTGCATTTGCCATACATGTATGTTGTAGCCATGCAGCTAAAGCTTGAAAACTTATACAATAACTCGTTGCTGCTGTAGTGCTAGTGCAATGTATGAAAAGTAACAAAAAAAAATCATAAAGTAGATTTTAAACAAGTCAACAAGCTGCTTGTCAAAGTTCTCTGTTGATGTCATTTACGCAGCACCCACAAAACAAAAAGTTTAGCATGGATACTTTGGGCCAACTAACTGTAACTACTACCAACACCAGCACCACCAGCAGCAGCAGCAGTACTCGCCAGTAAAGTTCGTTAGCCAACTTCGCGGACCATAACATAAATTTTGCCTGATTGTTATAAATTTTTTGAAGGGAAAATAATGGTGCGGAATTTGAGAAGAGGAAGGAAAAAGAAAATTTTGCCACAAACAACTAGTTATGTGTTTGTTGGAAATTTTCTTAGGAGCGATAAGTGATGCATGTGGAATTAATGGATTGTAAAAAAATAAGTAGTAACATATTCTAAAATCTTTTGTGAGGTCCTTACATTTTTTTTAAGAATTAAAGATGGATTCTACAGAAAACATAAAAACGGGGTTGTATCTATTTTCCAAATCTATAGATAGATTTCCACCTATTAATGACCTCCAGGAAGTTAAACCTGCAAAATATATATGTTTAACAAGAGTGCTTTTGAAGGTTTTTTATCGGTAACAAAAGAAAAAGTTTATTACTTTTTATAATAGAAGACCTCTATAAGCATTGGAGATGATCTTTTATTTATAAAAGACCTACAAAAGGTCGTCTAGACCAAGAAACGTAGCTCAAGGTCTATTATGTAAAGAGAATCGATGGTATTTTATGTAAAGAAGGTCTATAGTCTTTGTTATGTGACGAAAGTATATTTAACAAGTTAAAAAGCAGTAAGTTCGGCCGGGCCGAACTTTGAATACCCTCCACCATTTGAAAATTTTCAAAAAAAAACTTAAAAATTTTAAAAATATCGAATATAGCCGTTATATTAGGGTCTATACGACGTGCACCTACATAGGCATTGTTTGCCATAGGCCATTACCATATTCAATTGCGAAACTAACTAAAAAATCGCTTATAATGTCGATAAAATCTAAATATAGAATATCGGGAGGTACCGTAATATGGAGGCAATGCAAAGACGTGAAGCTGCACAGACAAGTATAAAATGTTAAACGATTTCGGTGAATAATGTCGCTAGAATCATCAAAGTATCGAATATACGGAGGTACTGATGTATGGGGCCTATACGAACACCGGCAATTTTCTGTCGCAGACTGTAGTTCCCATTACGAACTCTTAATATGTAATTTGAAACAATTCCGGTGAATAATGACGCTAAAATCATCAAAATACCGAATATATTGGTACCATTATATGGGGGCTATACGAATAATGTCGCTAGAATCATCAAAGTATCGAATATACGGAGGTACTGATGTATGGGGCCTATACGAACACCGGCAATTTTCTGTCACAGACTGTAGTTCCCATTACGAACTCTTAATATGTAATTTGAAACAATTCCGGTGAATAATGACGCTAAAATCATCAAAATACCGAATATATTGGTACCATTATATGGGGGCTATACGAAGACATGAACCTGCACAGACAAATTTCTCTCATAGGCTGTAGTATCCATTACGAACTTCAAATACCAAATTTGAAACAAAACCCACCACCATAGTATGGTGTAAGTTTGTCGTTCTGTTCGTAACACATCCAAATATACACTTTAGACCCCACAAACTATATATTCTTAATAAGCATGCATTTTTATGTCGATTTAACAGTGTCCCTCCGAATGTCTATCCATGCGGCTGTGGACGTGAGTCCAGTAGGTTGATAACATTTTACTCAGATATGTGTTAGGTCTGGGTACTACAGTCTATGACAGAACACCACTCTTGCAGGTCCATATCTTCATAGAGGCTCCATATGACGATACCTCAATATATTCGGTATTTTGATTAGTACTAGTATTTTTTGTACTTTTCGTACTATTTAGTACGAGTATCCAAAAATCCCAGAATCAAGAGTGACCTGCAACCAACATTTCAAAATTCAAATATAAGTTGTTTCTTTTGGTTGTCGATTTCTTTGCAAAAAAAAATTTTTTTTTGGATATCCTCCTGTAAGAAAATATTTGTTTAAATATATTTATCCAAATCGGATTCAGGAAACATTCATATAGGTCTTAGTCTTTTATATCCAGGAGAAATCTAGAAACTAACCTGCATACAGTATACCAACAGAGTGTCATATACATACGCAAGACGTATTTGATTATTGGGAAGGAACAGTTCTAGTTGAGTAAAAACTCCACGATTTTTGAACAATTTCCAAGAGGTGGATATCTGTACCCTGTTTCCGGTAAAGTATTTGTTTCTTGGGAGACGGATCCGGATACGAGAATTTTTGACCCAAACTTCGGGTCCAAGACCCGGGTTAGATCCGGTTCCTCTACACCGATATGTGTCATTCGAAAGCTAGCATTAGATAGGTAACAAGTGGTCAGACTATAGGATTATTTTAAACGATTCTGGAGTTATATAAAAATGATCAATTGTCTGGGCTCGATTTATTTATAATTCCCCTAAAAAGTCGAAAAAGGGCCCATTATGCAAGTCTATTAAATATATGTATATCCATTTCCATCTTTATAACATATCTGGTGATGTACCCAGTCTGAATGGAATCGGATGTTAATTTCGCATTTTATGAGCTTCACGGATATTCAAACTTTTGACCCTTGTGGGGGAGGTACCAGAAGGTGTGTACAGATATATATTCCATTTACACAGCAGATCTTGTGTTAGTATACGTATGGAGGATATGATTTTATGCTAATTTGGCTATTCAAAACTTTGACCCTTTGTGGGGACAGCTGACCTAGCTCTAGTGCAAATATTAGTATTTGCAAAGTTCTAGCAAAATTGGATCATCCAATGGTCCATCTACGAAATTAATCTAAGTTTGATAATAATATTACGATGTACGAAGTTTGGACAAAATCGGATACAACATTCGAGAGTTATCGTGCGCACCAGCCAGCAAGATCGACGGGCGGACGACATCGCTAGATCTACTCCAAATGTCCTGAAATGGATTTGGTCCAAAGAGACCCTTTCCAGCCATATGGCTGAGGGCATTATTGTCTTTGTCACATTCAGAGTCGATTTATGCATGTCCGCCCGTCTGTTCATGTATTTTTGTGAACAATGTACAGTTCGCATTTATTACCCTATCCAGATGAAATTTTGCGCAAATCATTTGTTTGGCCCTAGGATGAACCCTATTAAAAATTTAGATATAGCTCCCATATATATCTTCGTCCGATTTGCCTTTTATTGTGCACCAATCGTGTAATATCAGCCCGAATAGTATGGAATTTGATTGTACAAATTAGGCCTGAAAATATGTAAGCCAAATTTTGATCGAAATCAGTTCAGATAAAGCTATAGCTCAGAAATACCTTTGCTTAATTTTATCGATATCGATTCGAATTTGGATATATCTCCCATATATAACTTCGTCCGATTTACCTTTTACTGTGCACCAAACGTCTAATATTTGCCCAAATGGAATGAATGGAATTTGGCACATACGACCAAATAGGGTCTAGAAGCTAGTATGTCAAATTTGGTGAAGATCGGTTCAGATATAGCTATAGTTCCCATATATATTGTTGATCCGATTTGTTATATTTGTTACCCCCAGCCGTAATATGCACTCCGTAACAACGATATTCAGGGAAATATATGAAATACAGCTCAGAAATATCTTTGCCAAATTTTATCAAGATCGGTTCAGATTGGGATATAGCTTCCATATATATCAAATGGCAATACAAGTCCGAATTTAAAAGATACAAATGCTTCGGCATATTTAGTCCTTTGAAATTTAAATAATAATTATAATCATAGCATGTATGTATGTGAAGCTCTACTAAATTAGCAAAGTGGTGTAGGGTATCATAAAGTCGGCCCGCCCGACTTTAAGACTTTCTTTACTGGTTTCAATTATGCATTGAAGCATTGACTTTTCAATGTATGCCTACCGGGTTTCTTTGCCTCAAGTGCAAAAAGTTGGCTTGTTTACATACGGAACTGAAATTGCTTCTCTTTTATCCAAAATGGAATACATGGAATTTTGGCAGACATTCTGCAACATTACCATGATTTTCAAAGTAATGTCGCAATATTTCCCAAAGTTGTTCCTATACACAATCAGATTCATTTATCGGAAGGATACAACTAATTATCTCTCCAATCAAACATGAGCTAAGTATTACCATTATCGAAATAAGCTCTAGTTAAATGGGAAGCCTTTATAAAAAAATTATCCTCGGCAAATTGCACACTTTTTAGAATTTGCTGCAAATTATCGGAAAATTACACAGTGCAATTTTGTACACACTAAAACCCCAATACTTGAACCTAAATTTCGCACTTCAATGGATTAACTGTACCTATACATGAATCCATTCGTGTTTATATTCGTATACCAAACACCCTGGGAATAAAAAATGGCAAAATGTTAAAGATTTATATTTTACCATACATAGGTCTGCTTTCGCGCCTAGAAAATGTTGGGACATTCTTATCCTACATTCTTGGTCTTATACCGAGAATAAATATCTGTCAGCAAAACGACTAATACTTTCAAACTCGTTTTGCCACACTTCGTAATCACATATCGATGTTATCTCTAAAATGGCGCCAAACCTGGAACACAATGCCCAACCAAAAACAACACTCTTTTTCTTCTATTTTTAAAACCACATCACATTTCCTTGAACATCCCAAGATATGTCAATTTAGACAACCGAAAAGAATTAACATTTTTTTGTATTAATCTGCCAGCGGATTTTTATTGCTCTATGGCCACACAAAATATGTCTACCGAATTCGGATGCCATCCCTGCTCAATGTGTAAACTTTTGCCATAAATTATAAGCTCAGTAGCGAACAACGCTAAGCCAGAAAAAAATAACCAACATCAAAAGAATAACACACACAAAAGTATAGTCAAAATAACAAAACCACCAACGCTATCGAAACAAAATCGAAACGAATGACTGACTGACTGACTCAACGGACAAATGAAGAATGGGTTAGGAACACGCCAGTAACAAAAAGAAAAAAGCACAACACAAGGAATCATGTTTATTAGCAGCAAATTCAATGACGTAAATCCCATAAAGATTACAGCCGAAATAACAAAACGTAACAAAACGCCCGTTCGCAGTGAAATGGAAATAAAAGTGGCAAACATTTAACGAAACCTGTCAAATCCGTTTCGCGTGTTTGGATAATCATGACGTCGTCGTCGTCATTGATTGTATCTGTGAAATGAAAGTTTTCAAATTTTGCCATAATAAAATGTGGGGGGGGGGGGGGGGGGGCGAACGGGTTATGGAATTTTAATGATTAGAAATTTTTGGAACTGTATATTTGTAAAGCCCATAGAATTGCATTAAATGTTTACTATTTAATCAGGAGAAAAGTGATTATGAATCATCATTATACCCTCCACCATATTACCTATTCCCTCCCAATGAGCATTTTTTTACGTAGAATTCTAAGATTAGTAAAAAATCTCGATTATTTTTAATTTTTTTCCAAGTAAGGTATTCAAAGTCCGGGTCCTAAATCCGGATCTACTAAATATTGGCAATTTATGTGTTAGTGTCACTCAGCTAACTCTCTTCGGCAACACGATACCCGATCCTCAAAGGAACACTTTATATACAGCACAGCGTAACTGGGACCTTAGTCGTCCAACCTAGGCCGAAAATGAAAACACAGGCCTCGTAGTGGCAGTAAAAATGTCTATTTATAGTGTCGTTATAGAGATAGGAAACTTCACAAATCCTTTATATGTTCTTACAATTTTTCTTTGTTAACGAAGATTTATTCATCAATTCCGATACAAAAAAAAAAAAAAAAAACAAGTAAAAAAACAGTAAGTTCGGCCGGGCCGAACTTTGAATATCCTCCACCATTTGGAATGAATTTGGAAATTTTCAAAAAATAAAATCCTTAAAAAATTCTATTTAAATTTTAAATATATCGAATATAGCCGTTATATTGGGGTCTATACGACGTGGACCTACAAAGGCATTGTTTGTCATAAGCCATTACCATATTCAAATTCGATAACTTGAAATATACGGTGAATAATGTTAAATCATCAAAATATCGTATATAGGGAGGTACCGTTATATCGGAGCTGTGTGAAGACCTAGACCAGCCAGACAATTTTCTGTCTTAGGCTGTAGCATCCATTACGAAGTTTAAATACGACATATCAAAAATATCGGTGGGTATTGTACCTAAACTCGTCAAAATACCGAATATAGGGAGGTACTGATATATGGGGCCTATACGAAGACGTGGACCTGCACAGACCATTTTTTGTCATAGGCTATAGTATTCATTACGAATTTCAAATACCAAATTTGAAACAATTCCGTGGAATATGTAGCCAAAATCCTCAAAATACCGAATATAGGGAGGTACAGTTATATGGGGGTTATACGAAGACGTGGACCTGCACAGACAATTTTCTGTCTTAGGCTGTAGTATCCATTTCGAACTTCAAATGCCAAATTTGAAACAATTCTAGTGAATAATGTCGCTAAAATCATCAAAATACCGAATATCGGGAGGTACCGTTATATGGGGGCTATAAAAAAACGTGGACCTACATGGCCCATTTAAAACTTAATAAAACGAACCAAACCTGCCTACTGGAAGAATAAACATGTGTGCAAAATTTTAGCCTTCTATCTCAATATGTTCGAAAGATAGCGTGATTACAACAGACAGACGGACATGACTAAATCGTCTTAGAATTTTACGCTGATCAAGAAGATATATACTATATATACTAATTTGGCATATATTTTTTTAGGACTTCCACAGTGGAGTCTTGTTCGACTTTTAAGGGATCTTTTAAAAATCCGGGTCCAAAAATCAATGATTTTGATAAACCTCCCGAACAGTTTTAAATAATCACATCAGATATTTTCATTTGCTTTCAAATTATAATGTCCATTTCGGTTAAGTAGGCCTGCGTCTATCCCGGGTCCTGAACCCGGCTATGCAGGGATCCGGAAATGCGGGTCGGTCGCCAAAACAAAAAAAGATCTCAAAATCAAGATATGACTACCTACCTATGGAAAAGGTTTTAAAGAAATTTCACAGTTTTTAGTAAACTTGAATTAAGACCCGAATTGTCATAGATTCTGTATTTAGAGGTCGTAATAAGTTTTACCTTCTTAGACAATGTGGGGTCCACGTTTTTCTATAACCCATATGTAATTGTACCTCCTAAAAATTCTAGGCACATTTTTTACTAGATTCTACCTGGTCTGACAGAATATTTCCTCTACAGGTCAAAATTTGTCTATAGCCTTATGGTATTTTAAAGCTTTAATTGCAGTTTCCACCCGATATCGCCGTCATTTTCAGTTTTGAAGTTGAAATCTTGTGAATATTGAATAACGATATATTTCCAAAATGTCGGTTTTGATGATGTATACCCTCAGCCAATGGTCGATTGTTTAAAAATATTTTGACTTTGACTTAGATTATTCAAACACTTCACCCGCTATGGAGAGCGTTTTGAAAAAATGGGTCAATATTGGCCACTTCGTATCGGACCTAAATAAATATGATATAAATATTGCGATGTGCCAGGTTTGGACTATATTGGTAAATTCCTTCAATTTACATGAGATATGTGTTAAATTTTAGAAAATGTTAACATGTGCGAGATGTACCAGATATAGTCAACCGAAGTATTACATTTTCATGATTCATCTAATGCAGAGAAAAATATTATTATTATTCCGTCTTAATACCAAATCTTGCGTTCATAAAAATATTAGGATAGGTGAAATTTGAAGACAATCGGACTCTTACATCATATTTTATAAAAGTTATAATTATTCAAAATTTAGACCCTTTGTGGGAGAGGCACTTGATGGAGTGGGCCGATATTGTTAATTTTCGCACCTGAATAGCACTGATGCAAATATTAGGATCTGCAAAATTGGATTATCCTTTCCCTTTTTGTGCAGAAACTATGTTATTTATACCCTCCATTATAAAAGGAGGGTTTATTAAGTTTGTCATTCCGTTTGTAACACCTCGAAATATACATTTTAGACCCCACAAAGAATATATATATTCTTGATCAGCATAAAATTCTATGTCGATTTATCAATGTCCGTCCGTCTGTCAGTCTATCCGTCTGTCCGTGTGTGGAAATCACTCTAGCTTCCGAACGAAATGAAGTAGGTTGATAAAATTTTACTCAAATGTGTACTATGTCTGCAGGACTTTTGGTATTGAAAATGTAGGTCTACGTCTTCGTATAGCCCCCATATAACGGTACCTCCCGATACGCGGTATTTTGATTATTCTAGCGACATTTTTTACTGGAATTGTTTCAAAATTAATATTTAAAGTTCATATTAGATGCTACGGCTTAAGAGAGAAAATGGGCCATGTAGATCCACGTCTTCGTATAGCCCCCATGTAACGGTACCCCCCGATATTCGGTATTTTGATCATTTCAGCGACATTATTTACCGGAATTGTTTCAGTCTTAGTATTTGAAGTTCGTAATGAATACTACATCCTAAGACAAAAAATGAGTCATGTAGGTCGACGTCTTCGTATAGCCCCCATATAACGGTACCTCCCGATATTCGGTATGTTGATGATTTTAGCGGCATTATTTACCGGAATTGTTTCACATTTTGCATTTGAAGTTCATATTGGATGCTACAGCCTATCACAGAAAGTTGTCTGTGCAGGTCCACGCCTTCGTATAGCCCACATATAACGTTACCCCCCGATCTTCGGTATTTTGATGATTTTAGCGACATTATTTACCGGAATTGTTTCAAATTTCGCATTTGCAGTTCGCGAAGTTCGATATTACAGTCTATGACAGAAAATTGCCTGTGCATTATAAACAGATTTTTTTTCAAGTTTCGCATTTGAATATTGTAATAGCTTGTGACAAAAGTTGCCTATGCAGGTCCACATCGTCGTATAGACTCTAATATACGGCTACATTAGGTATTTTTAAGATTTTAACAGATTTTCAAAAGTTTTTAATTTTTTTGAAAGTTGTTAAGTTTGTAGCAAATGGTGGATGGTATTCAAAGTTCGGCCCGGCCGAACTTACAGCTTTTTTACTTGTTTTTTTTCTTTCTTTTTTTTGAAAATTTCGACCTTTTATGGGGGAGGTGCCAAAAGGAGTGGACCGATATTTCCCATCTCCGAACTCGATCTAAGTTTGGCAAAAATATTACGATGTACCCACTTTGGACCAAATCGGATACTCCCTTCGAGAGTTATCGTGCGCACCAGCCAGACAGACGGACGGACGGACGGACATCGCTAGATCGACTCCAAATGTCCTAAAACGGATTTGGTCCAAAGAGACCTAGGTCTAAAACCGTTATTACGATGAGGCACGTTTTGACCGTATCAAATCTGTAGCCGTATCTGTAACCATATGGCTAAAAAAGTAGTAGACAAAATAAATTACGATCGAATGCGGTGATGTAAAAATTTGCAGCGATTAAAATGTTTCTCTATACGAAACAGAACTCGGTGACGAATGCAGTGATTTGGCCATTGAATTGGGTTACTATGCGAAGCCTCGATCCAAATGGTTTCTTTTGTTTAGCTCTAATTCACGAAGTTTTTCTTAAAATTATTTTTGTGTTGCACAGTGCAAAGTCCTGAGTGTTTTGTAGAATTTTTCCTTTACTGTCATCTGTTCTGGAACGTCTTCTCAATATCATCTATTTTATAGCTTGGTTCGAGAATTATTTCCGCATAGTTATTGTTCGTATTTAAATGGCTCTAGGAAGAGGGATTTTAAGGAGAATATTGTAAGATTCGGCAAAGTTATTTGTCCGAGTTTCGTATTTGCTATTTTGCACGGGTACAGTTCGAAAGTCAGTCTAGTTTCATATTTTACTTTATTAGCTCTCTCGTATTCTTCTACAGCTGCCTTGATGCTTGGTAATTTCTTCCCCAATTTCTTTTTGCCTATATTTTATGGCTTACCTTAAGCTAATTATGTGGAGGCTATAACTTAATCTAAACAAGGGTTGACACTTCCTTACACAAAGATTTGCCAACTGATAAGTTGAAAATTAATTTTTAAGGGACTGCATCTGATGATACTCTTTTTCCAATCTTATATCCCTTTCCTGTATCCGACAAATACATATTTTATTTTCTCTTAATTGATTGTCTTCAGCGATGTGGAAATTCGTTTATTTTACAAAAATTTTTAAAACTGCAGTAATAATTTATGATCAAAGCAAAAAAAAAAAGTGAAAACCTAAGCAAAACGAAACTTAATCAAAGGGAAAAAACCTTAATGCCGTAACATAACAAGGTAAAACAATTAAGGCCAGGTTAGAGTAGGAGAAAAGAAAAAAAAACAATCTGCAATGGGAAGAAAATGGCAAAATGACAAATGCTGCTGTTGCTGCAACTACACATTAATACGATTTAGCGGATGTAGGCAATATTAAAATAATTAAAATTTTATTACATGAAATGTGTTTCTTTTTTTCTCTCTCCCTCTCCCTCTCTCCTTTTCTCGTGGCTGTTTCATCTTTACCCTACACATCTCAAACCATTCGAAATGGTGTGTGTGTGCGTGTGTGCGGTCGTGTGGAATGCTGGCTGTTCGCATTAATGTGGAAACGGAAATGTGTTTTTATGCGCGAATGAACAAACCGACAACGAACCGATGACGACGATGCCGACGATTTGTTTTGCAGGTATATGGAGGAACGTGCTTTAACTGGCGGTAATACATCCCGGAAGCCCTCAACAAACTCCGCTAAACACAAACCCAATGTCGGTTATCGACTTGGGAAACGTAAAGCTTTATTCGAAAAGCGAAAACGTATCAGTGATTACGCTCTAGTCATGGGCATGTTTGGAATTGTTGTGATGGTTATCGAGAATGAATTAAGCAGCGCTGGTGTTTACACAAAGGTAAGTTTCAAACACTCTCACACATACACTCACATCTAATCTGAAAGAAGAAAATAATATATGTAGGTAGGTAGGTATATGCCAAAAAAACTAATGGAAAAAGTTAGTAGATGTAATAAAATTAAATTGTTAGCAAAGATTTTTGTGATACTATTCAAAGAAAAAAGAAAGGCAATAATGTTTAATTTAATTTCACATGATTTAATGAAATGAGGAAAATCAGTATACTTAACATGTGAATATAGAGCACCGGGATTGCTCTGTGATTTTTGAAATCCCGGACATAAGGAAATATCAGGGAAGACATTTAATCTTCTAAAGTAAAGGACTTCTTAAACAAGTAAAAACAAGTATCGGTCGGGTTTGCCGACAGATGTATACCCTCAGCCAATGTTCGATTATTTTAACATATTTTTCCTTCTATTATGAATTTTCAAACTCTATGACAAATAAAAATATTGAAAAAATTTCCCTTTGTGGGTGAGGTATCAGAAGGGGTTCGTAGATATATAGCATCATCACAACAGATCTTTTGTTAGCAAAAATGTTTGTATGTGTGAAATATGAAGAGAGTTAGATGCTTATTTCGCTTCCTTTGAGCGTTATGTTTTTCAAAATTTTGAACCCTGTGTGGGGCAGGTAGCAAAAGAAATGATCCGATCTCTACCATCTTTATAACAGATCTTGTGTTGATGGAAATATTTTAGATGTACCATGTCTGGAATGGAATCGGATGTATATCTCGCTTTTTATAAACTTCATGGATATTCAAAATTTTGAGCGTTGGGGAGGTACCAGATGAGTGGACCGACCGATGTATTCCGTCTTACTACCAGATCTTGGGTTCATAAAAATAGTAGGATATGTGAAATTTGAAGACAATCGGATTCTTACATCATAATTTTTAAGAGTTATAATTATTCAAAATTTTAAACCTTTGTAGGAGAGGCAATATTATGCATTTTGGCACGAGACCTAGAACTGACGCAACTATTAGGATTTCAAAAAAATAATAATAATAATAAATAAAAAATAATAATAAAAAATAAGAAAAAAAAATATTTTTTGCAAATGTCGACCCTTTGTGGGGGAGGTACCAGAAGGCGTGAACCGATTTTACCCATCTTAACACCAGACCTTGGGTTAAGATAAATATTGGGATGTGTGAAATATGAAGACAATCCATCTCTTACATCACATTTAATGAGAGTTTTTTAATATTAAAAATTTTGACCATTTGTGGGGGAGGTACTTTGTGCAGTGGACCGATATTCTCCACTTTCAAACCTTATCTAGCACTGACGCAAATATTAGGATATGCAAAGTTGGAGCAAAATCGGATTATCCTTTCTCATTCTGTGAAAAAAAAAAATATATTTTTTTTTTTTAAATTGTCGATTTTACCCATCTAACACCAGAACTTGGGTTAATATAAATATTGGGACGTGTGAAATGTGAAGACAATCGGACTCTTATTATTATATCTTATTATATTGCCAATCTCCGAACTCGATATAAGTTAGACAAAAATATTACAATGTCCCCAGTTTGGACCAAATCGGATGCTCCCTTCGAGAGTTATCGGGCGCAACTGCCAGACAGACGGACGGACGGATATCGGTAGATCTACTCCAAATGTTCTGAAACGGATTTGGTCCAAGGAGATCTAGGGTTTAAAGCCGTCATTTCGACTAGTCGCGTTTTGACCGTATCAAATTGTATATATATATATATATATAGGGTATAAAATATGTGTTCCAATCAAAAGCTAAGATTCTTGGAGAAATATTCTCTAAAAACAATGATTTATAAAAAATAAAATAAGAGCTCAGAGAAAACCCGGCGTTTATATCATACTTGTTATACCCTCCCACACGAAACAACTGTCCAAATCGGTTGTCCAATCCCAAAATCGTAGAATTTTCATTATATGTGGGCTATATCTATACTGCATATTTTTGCATATTAGTTGATCTACCCAAAAAAAAAAAACCGAAATTTAAAATTACAGAGGACAGCTTAAAATCATAAGGCATCGTTATGTATGACGCTATCAAAAAAATTGACCTACGTTGAATATTTTTCTAAGGCCTAACTATAAATCATAAGTCAAGGTGGACTCACATTGCTGTTTATATTCTCCACCATTCTATGGACGGTATACTAACTTTGTCATTCCGTTTGTAACTCCTCGAAATATTCATAACAGACCCTACAAAGTATATATATTCTGGATCAGAGTAAAATTCTAAGATGATCTAGCGATGTCCGTCCGTCTGTCTGTCCGTCTGTTTTGCACACATGCACGAGTAGGCAGGTTAAGTTCGTAAATGGGCCATGTCTGTCCACGTTTTCGTATAGCCCCCATATAACGGTACCTCCCGATATTCGGTATTTTCATGATTTTAGCTAAAGTATTTACCGGAATTATTTCAAATTTCATATTTAAAGTACGTAACGGGTACTGCAGACTATGACAAAAAATGTTGTATGCAGGTCCACCTCTTCGTGTAGCACCCATATAACGGTACCCCCCGATATTCGGTATTTGATGATTTTAGCGATATTTTTCACCGGAATTGTTTCAAATTTGGTATTTGAAGTTCGTAATGGACACTACAGCCCATGACAAACATTTTTGTATACAGTTTCAAGATTTCGTATACCTCCATATTACGGTACCTACCGATATTCGGTATTTTCATGATTTTAGCGACAGTATTTACCGGAATCATTTCAAATTCGTATTTTTGAAGATCTTTATGGGTACTACACCTTATGACAAAAATTCTTATATGCAGGTCCACGTCTTTCTATAGCCCCCATATAACGGTATCTCCCGATATTCGGTATTTTGATGGTTTCAGCAACATTATTCTCCGGAATCGTTTCAGATTTCGTACTCCTAATGGATGCTACAACCTAAGACAGAAAATTGTCTGTGCAGGTCCACGTCGTCGTATAGTCCCCATATAACGGTACATCCTGATATTAGGTATTTTAACGATTTTAGAGACATTATTTATCGGAATTGTTTAAAATTTGGTATTTGAAGTTCGTTATGGGTACTACATATGCTGGTTCACGTCTTTCTATAGCCCCATATGACGATACCTCCCGATACTCGGTATTTTCCTGATTTTTGCGACATTATTCACCGGAATTGTAACAAATTTCGTATTTGAAGTTCGTAATGGGCACTACAGCCTATGACTAAAAATTTCGTATGCAGGTCCACGTCTTCGTATAATCCACATATGACGGTTTTCATTTAAGTGGTATTTTTCGGAATTTTTTTTTAAAATTTTAAATTTCCTTCGAATTGGTGGAGGGTATTAACAATTCGGCCCGACCAAACTTCGCTTCTTTTTTACTTGTTATGCTGATGATGGTATATATCATTGATACGGCCAAGATGTGCCTCATCGAAATAACGGTTTTAGACGTTAAATATCCTTGGGCCAAATCCGTTTTAGGACATTTGGAATCGATCTAGCGATGTCCGTCCCTCTGTCTGTCAGGCTGGTGTGCACAATAACTTTCGAAGGGAGTATCCAATTTGATCCACACTTGGTACATCGTAATATTATTGTCAAACTTAGATTTTGTTCGAAGATGGACAATAGCGGCCCACCTTCCCCACAAAAGGCCGAAATTTTCAAAAATATTTTACTGCACAGAAAGGGAAAGGTTAATCCAATTTTGCTCCATCTTCGGAAATCCTAATATTTGCGTCAATGCTAGGTGAGGTGCCAAAATGGACAATATCGGTCTACTCCATCAAGTACCTCCCCCACAAAGGGTTAACATTTTGAATAATTACAACTCTTATAAAATGTTATGTAAGTGTCCGCTTATCTTTAAATTTCACACATCCCAATATTTTTATTGAACAAAGGTCTGGTGTAAAGATGGAATTGATCGGTCTTCTCTTAATGGTACTTCCCCCACAAATGGTCGAAATTTTCAAAAAATATTTTTTTGCGCGGAAAGAGAAACGATATTCCGATTTTGCTCCAAGTTTTCAAATCCTAATATTTGCGTCAGTGCTAGGTGAGGTGTGAAAATGGACAATATCGGTCTACTCCATCAAGTACCTCCCCCACAAAGGGTTAATATTATATAATAATAAAACTTTTATAAAATGTGATGCAAGTGTCCGATTGTCTTCAGATTACGCACATCACAATATTTTGGATGACCCAAGGTGTGGTGTGAAAATGAAATATATCGGTCGACTCCTTCTTATAACTCCCCCACAAAGGGTCAAAATTTTGAATATCCATGAAGGTCAGATAACGCGAAATTAACATCCGTTTAAATTCAGACTTGCCACATCTCAATATTTCTATCAACACAAGATCTGTTATAAAGGTGATAGAGATCGGGCCATTTCTTCTGGTACCTTCTCCACAGAGGGTCAAAGTTTTGAATATCCAAAACGATTATAAAATTCAAAACAAGCATCAGGTTCTCTTTATATTTCACACATCCCATTATTTCCAGTAACAAAAGATCTGTTATGAAGATGGTATGTATCGGTCCACTACTTCTGGTATCTCCTCCACAAAGGCTCAAAATTTTGAATATCCATAAAAAGCGAAATTAACATCCGATTCCATTCAAGACTTGGTACATCTCAATGTTTCCATCCACACAAGATCTGTTAAAAAGATGATAGAGATCGATAATAATTAGAGGATGAAATTGACCATATCTTCTGACAGAGTAATTATGATTAAAAAATTTTATGGATTTACATATCTTTCAAAATATGATTATGATTTTGTATAAATTTATATTTTTACCATCATTAAATGAAGTGGAATGCTTTGATCCAAAAGATCTAGTACCTCACGCATATTTCAAAACTGTTAAAGAAAAGATAACATTTAAAAAATTTATAAAATTTATATCAGACTTAGGCCCGATACGAAATGAAAAATATTGGCCCAATCCTATGGAAATACTGAAATTTCAAAGTAGGCGAAAGCTTTCAAATTTATAAAAAAATTAAATTAAAAACGAATAAATTTGAATCGAAAAGTTTTGAGTGAAAAAAAAATTATATATATATATATATATATATATATATATATATATATATATATAATATATATATATATATATTTTCAAAAAACAAGCTGTTATATTTAAAATTTTCCATCGAAGCTTTTGCTTTGTCGACAATAACAGGCCATTTTATTCTAATGATTATCGGCCATGCTCAAAACTCTTTTTGGCAAAGGTCACAGGTGTGTAAATGTGAATAACTTTAACACACGTGCACGTTTTCATGTTCACGTTCCCGTATCTTATTTTATTGCAATCAGAATAATACCGAAGATAAAGGTTAAATCCTCATTACCTTTGTTCAGGTTAAACATACGCACACTCATACAAAATGAGTATTAAATAAAGATTGATAGAACAACATGGAAAACAACAGCAACAACAACACTAACATTATTATATACAATTCTAAATGTAACATTTGGTAAAATTTCCTAAATATATTACTGACTTTTGTCTTTTCTCTCTCTCTCTTTTTTTTCTATTCCTCTTCCAGGCATCCTTTTATTCAACGGCGCTTAAAACATTAATATCGGTTTCGACTGTGATTCTTTTAGGTCTTATTATAGCTTATCATGCTTTGGAAGTGCAGGTGAGAGTGAGTGCTAATTACATTTCTTTCTTTCAGATGTTTTTGTTTTATGCCTAATCCGTACCTAGTTCTGAACCAAAAAACCAAAAATAAACCCCAACAACAATAATAAATTAAATAAATATATATCTATATATATGCATATATACATAAATATCTAGAAGAATGCTAGTCTAATATACTAACAAAAGAAAAGAAAATAACATTAACAAGAACAAAAACAATAACTGGCATGGCATACATGTACAGACTACCAAAAGCCATGTATGCCGATTTCCAAATAATTCCAAATAATATGCACATATATACGCTGCGGCATCTATATACATATATATTTATGTATCTATCTAGAGAGTGTTAATGACCGTCGTAATCGTCGTCGTCGTCGTAATTTTGGTTGTTCTATTAAAACCTAGGATTATGTGGTGATATGTTAATTTATGTTTATAATTTTGCGATAAACTGAACATAACTCCAACCCCGCCCTCCCCCTTTCGCTGCATTAGTCATCATCAACCAAATAAATAAATGAAACCTAACAACCAATATCAGTCATCCAGCTTAGATTGTAGTCTTTTTAAAATATATAGAATTAAATACATTTTAAAATACACTTGAGACAATATTTGCCACAAAGAAAAATATATTAGAAAAATTAATCATCAAAATACCAAATAACATATAACTTTAAAATTGGAAGATTTAAAAATTTTCTTCCATATACTGTAATAACAACATTTGAATATGTAACCGAAAATAAAAAAATATCCAAAATCTTGCGAATATTTTTAAAATACTTGCTTTGATTTGACTTTTCAGTAGAAGCTTTGATCTTTACATGCTACCAAATTCACTTTTAATAAAAACAAGTAAAAAAGCTGTAAGTTCGGCTGGAATGAATTCTGGTAAATAATGTCGCTAAAATCATCAAAATACCAAATATCGGGGGGTACCGGTATATGGGGGCTATACGAAGATTTGGACCCACATGGTCCACTTTCAATACCAAAAGTCCTGCAGACATAATACACAAATGAGTAAATTTTTATCAACTTACTAAATTTCATTCGGAAGCTAGAGTGATTTCCAGAGACGCACCAACGGATGGACATTGCTAAATCAACATAGAATTTTATGGTGATCAAAAATAACTTAATATACCCTCCATACTATGGTGGAGGGCCGGGCCGAACTTTGAATACCCTCCACCATTTGGAACGAATTTGGAAATAAAATCCTTAAAAAATCTTTTAAAATTTTAAAAATACCGAATATAGCCGTCACATTGGTGTCTATACGACGTGGACCTACATGGGCATTGTTTGTCATAAGTCATTACCATATTCAAATTCGAAACTTGAAATAAACGGTGAATAATGTAGCTAAAATCATCAAAATACCGAATATTGGGAGGTACCGTTATATGGAGGCCTATATGGCTCATTTTCTGTCTGAGGCTGTAGTAGTCATTACGAACTTCAAATACCAAATTTGAAACAATTCCGATAAATAATGTCGCTAAAATCATCAGGCTATTATGCCATTGTGCATTTTTTTGTAACATGCAGATGTAAACGAAATAGACCCTTTGATGATCCTCATAGTGACATCCTCAGTCGATTAATGCATGTCCGTCCGTCTAACCCTCTGTCTGTCCCTGTTACGTACAAATGCAGGTCACATCTATTGTCCAATTGAGATGACATTTTCAACAAATCAAAGACAACCCCTATTAAAATTTGCGATAATCGGTCCAAATTTATATTTAGCTCCCATAAATATATGAGTCCTGTTTCAATTTTAATATGAGCCATTTGTGTAATATTCGTCCAAAAATATGATATATTTTCATACATCCACCGAATTCAGCCTACTACTTCAAATTTGTTGAAAATCGGTTCAGACATAGCTATAGCCCCAATATATAAATATATTTCCAAGGGCTATAAAGCTGTTCGAGCAGAATGTACTACATTGTAAACTACAGGTTCATGTCAGCTTGCTAGACTTTCTAAGAGCTGAAACTTCAACCCTCAAGAAGAGCTGATTTCAAGCAGGGATGAATGGAACAGGGCCAACCCACCTTTTATCGGTCTGCCGATTAGACAAAGATAGACGAAGACACGGGTGCCGGAGTATGATGTGAGCAAATAGGAACGGAAAAAAGGTCTTCACGAAGTTTTGTGAAGGAAACCAGGATCTTCACAAAGTTTTGTGTAGGAAACCAAGGTCTCCACGAGGTTTTCTGGAGGAAACCAAGATCTCAATTAATTTTTTTGGCAGAATACTAAGGTCTCCACTAAGTTTTCTGTACAAAACCAAGCTTTCCCCAAAGATTTCTATTGAGGTCTCCACGAAGATTTCTTAAGAAAAACAAGGTCTCCGCGAAGTTTTCTGAAGGAAACTGAAATCAACACCTTTCTTTCTGTTCAAAACAAAAGACTCCATGAAGTTTTTATACCCTACCCCACATAGTGGTAAGGCTATTATGTCTTTGTGCATTTGTTTGTAACAGGCAAAGGAAGTTAGATAGCTCCATAGGTACTTTTGATGATCTTTATAGAATCACCTTCTGAGTCGATTTATGCATGTAAGTCCGTCTGTCCGTCTACGTATTTTTGTAAACAAAATGCAGATCGCATTTATTATTCGATTGATATAAAATTTTGCAAACAATATTAGTTTGGCCCAAGGACGAACGCTATTAAAATTGGTGATAATAGGATCAGATTTACATATAGCATCAACCGATTTCGGGTTAATTGTGCCAATATAAGTCCAAATGACCTGAATTTTGACACATCCGACCGAATTCAATCTAGAAGCAAGTACATCAAATTTGGTGAAAATCGGTTCAGATATAGCTATAGCTCCTATACATATGTTTCATCCGATTTGGGGGTTTAAGTCCCTCACATGCGTAATATGCACTCCAGAAAAATGATATTTGTTTCCGGCCGTCAGATACTGCTCGAAAATTCCTCCGCCAAATTTTATCGATATCGGTTCAGATTAGGATATAGCTCCCATATATATCTTTATCCGATAATAGGTTTATTGTGCACCAAATGGCTAATATCGCCCAAGTGGACTGAATTTTGGCAATTACAATTGAATTCATCCTAGAAACAAGTTCTTCAAATTTGGTGTAAATCGGTTCAGATGTGCCTGCCATATATTAGCCATAATATGAATTTAACAAGTTAAAAAGTAGGAGTCTTATTTGCCGAATAATGTATACCCTTTGACATCCGTTATTCCGATTATTCAAAATGTTGAGCCATTATGGGGAAGGTTCCGAAGAAGTTGGCCAATATTGGGCATTTCGTATCAGATATAATTATTACAACGTGCCAGATTTGGACTATATCCACTACTTCCTTCACTTTATTTAACATATGTGATAAGTTTTGTAAAATTTTAAAATATGCGCTAGGTACCATATATAGGGGACTTACGTCGCATCTTCACACCTTACCTTTATGTAGTAAAAATCTTGAAATTCGTGAAATTTGTGGAGAATCAAATGCTTATTTTGCCTTTATGAGCGCTTTGTTATTCAAATTGTTGACCCTTTGTGGGGGAAGTACCAGAGTGGCCCAGTAGTGGGCCAATATCTACCATATTCACAACAGATCTTGTGTTAATAAAAATACTGGGATGTGTAAAATTTGAAGAGAATCGGAAGATTTATCTGCATTTTATGAGAGATATAATTATACAACATTTTGACCCGTTTGGGGGGGGGGGGGTTGTTTTGCAGAAGTTGTCTGATACGACTCATTCCATATTCACACCAGACCTTATATTGATAGAAATATTGAGATGTGCTTAGTTTGAAATAAGGACCTACAAGGAGTGGATGGATAGTCATATCTTCACGCCGGGGCTTGTGTCAATAAAAGTATTGGGGTGTTTGAAATTTGAAGAGAATCAGAAGAATATTGAGATATATAATTACTCACAATTTTGACCCGTTGTGGGGGAGGTACCAGAAGAAGTGTGTCTTGTGTTGATAGAAATATTGGGATGTTCTAAGACTGAAAAAACCCGGACGCTCATTTTTCGTTTTATGAGTTTCATGGTTATTTAAAGTTTTAACCCTTTGTGAGAGAGGTACTTTATACATTGCATGATATTGTCCGTTTTCGCACCTGACCTAGAACGGTTTTATATGTTGGCATCTGAAAAGTGTACACAAAATTAGGTTATCCTTTCGTGTTCTATGCGGTAAATTATTTTCTGTAAACATTTTGACCTTTTTTGGGGGGAGATACCAGAAGGAGTTTGCGATATTGCTCATCTCCGAACTCGATCTAAGTTTGACAATAAGAGTACGATGTAACAAGTTTGAATTAAATCAGAAACTCCCTTCGAAAGTTGTCGTGCGCACCAGCCAGACAGACGGATGGAAGAACGGACGGACACCCCTAGATCGTGGTGTTTGGGGCTGTTGCGCACGATAACTCTCGAAGGGAGTATCCGATTTGATCCAAACTAAGTACATCATAATACTACAATCAAACCTGAATCGAGTTCATTTTATAGAACATGATACAATCATTCAATTTTATGCAAACTTTGCACAACTTAATATTTTTATCAGTTCTAAGTCAGGTGCAAAAATGGGCAACATCGGCTTACACTTCATGTACCTCCCCCATTAAAGGTTAACATTTTGAATAATTTTAACTCCTATAAAATATAAGATAAGAGATCGATTGTCTTTAAATTTGGTGCATGCCAATATTTTTATCAACAGAAGATTTGTTATGAAGATGAAATATAGCGACCCACCTCTTCCGGTACCTTCCACACAAATGGTTAAAGTTTGAATAAGAAAAAGATCATAAAACCGAAATAAACATCCGATTCTCTTCAAATTTCACGTATCCCAATATTTTTACTAAAGGAAGATCATGTGTAACATGTTAAATATCGGTCCATTCCTTCCACCTTCCACCATATAGTAGAATTTTCATTTTATATCCTTGTAACTTGGTATATTTCTCTCAACCACAGATTTGATGTGAATATGGAATTTATCGGATTTTAGTGTTGGACAATATCGGTCAACCCCTCTCCGTACCATGCTCACAGAAGTTCGAAATTAAAAAAAATAAAAGTGTCATAATGAACGAAGGGACTATCCGATTGCGAAAATGGACTATATTGGCCCACTAATCCTTTTACCTTCTCCACTAAAGGTCAACAGTTAAATCCTAGGAAGTCCCTTAAATTGAAAAACCGTTCCCGATTTTCTTCAAACTGTGCACACCCTCATATTTTTGTCCACGCAGAGCAGAGCAAGTATGAAAATTGCGTCGATCCACTTTTCAAAGACTTGGGTATAGTATATCTCAATAGAACTGTCCATGGTAAATTAAAGTTTTTTTATCTTTTAAATTAACAAATATATCTAACTAAACTACTACTACTATTTCAAATTCATGCATATACATATACAGTGTATGTGTGTATGTACGAATGGCAATTGCATACATTTGCATAAACGTTTTGAGTTAGTTCGCCAGTTTTTGGGCATCACCATTCATTGGTGATGCAGTATTTTTCTTTGTGGCAAATTGCGTTAAAATGTATTCATGCATTCATTTTGCAACTTCTCACACATACACGCACCCACACACACACACACTCTCTCTCTCACACTCACACCCCGAAATACACTTGTGTGAGTTGAGTTTTCCAGTAGCTGTGTATGTGTGTGTATTTTCTTGTGTACATTTGGTAGATAGATGTGCATATGAAGCTGCTAATGGTACTCTCCGCATGTGTACCGCCGCCCTCCTGCTGCCGCCTCATCTCAAAAGCCATGTCGCTCGCATATGCATGAACAAGGATTTTTTTTCCTCTTCTATATTTAGTATGGGTGTATGTGTGTGTTTAATGTATAGAAGCGTGTTGTTTCTTTTTATTTTCTTTGTATAGTTGATGTCTCTGTGTTTGATGTTGATGTGTAGTGTATGAGCGAGTGTAACTTAGATGTGTGTGTTTTTTAGTTTTATCTAGTTTTTTTATTTAGTCTTCATGATATTCATTTTGTTTTTTTGGTCTAGCTTGATTGTTAATTAAAACATTATTCATGATCACATAAAAGACAAGTTAGCATTCATAAACACACAGACACACACACACACACACATGTAAATACATAGTAACACTTATGTACACATTCATTTATTCACTTACTGACTCGCCAACGTTAGTGAGTTAAATTACAGAGATATGGAGCGTACATCTGAACCCTTTCATGTGTAACTAAAACACGTCCGAACAGTACAATATATGGTTTGAAGTTATTTATATATAAATTTATTTTTTATTATTTTTTTTTTCTTTACTAATAAAAATCTTTAAAATATATCACTATTTTCTGATCGGAAGGAAAAATAATAATATTAATTATAATAATAATAATATTATTATTAATATGGAAAATCAAATAATTTTTCGATCAATTCCGAAAATATATACCCTTACTCTAAATGACTCGTGCAAATATAGATTATTTGGGAAAAGTCTAAATATAAAAGTATAAATATAATGAAATGTAGTAGATCAATATGCTATATAAACCCGTGCTTCATTCCCAAAATCTTGGTGAATTTAACATATTTAATTAATTTATGAACTTCTTTTTATTACACTGTACGACAAAATTCAATTTTTTCAATGATTAGAGGAAAAATCCAGCAGATTATGAAAGTAGAGCTATAAATAGAAACAAGTGTATCGGTGATTTGAAAATTTACATCACAAAGTAACCTAAATAGAGGGGGCTAGTTCCCCCATTTTCAACATTTTTGGAAATTTTTAATTTAGGATTTCTTGGAATCCTTGTATTTTAGGAATATAGTACCTTTGGCAAAAAAAACGAAGACTATTTTGGTAGAACATCTTAACCCTCGAGCAAGCCAACAAAAGGGCTTTTTGGTCCTTCTTTTGAAATATGGTCAAAAACTCCCTTTGAACGGGATCGTAGCAAGTCAGCATATTCTTAAAATGTCATAAAAATCTGGTATGGGTCGTAGAAGACATGAAAACACGTAACTTTACCTAAATGCCAGGAATTCATTACTATTGAGAACACATTTTAGGATTAAAACCGTGCTCTATATGAATTTTTGCCAAAATCTCCTACGAAACATCATTGTGGAAGAATTATGTCAAAGACAAAAATATTCTTCATAAAATTTTATTATAGTCACCAAAGCAAAGAGAAATCTATTCCCAAAGAGAAACAAAAAATGTAACCATCAATTTTCCAAAAAAAAAAAAAAAAAATAAATAAATAAATAAATATTTCTTGTTTTATTCCCAACATTGATTGAGATGAAATTTTTCAATCAATATTTGTTTGACCCAGGGATGCACCCTATTGAAATTAGTGAGAATCGATTCAAATTTAGATATGGCTCCAACATATCTCTTTAACCGATTTTGGGTTAATTTTGCACCAAATGGCCAATATCAGTTCAAATGACCTGAATTTTGGCACATACAACCGAATTCAATCAATGCCTGAAAATTGGTTCAGATATAGCTATAGCTCCCATATGTATGCTTCATCCGATTTGGTCTTTAAGTTCCACACATTCGTAATATGCATTTACAACAATGATCTTTGATACCAGATATCTTATAGAGCTCTGAAATACCTTCGCCAAATTTTATCGAGATCAGTTCAGATTTGAAATTAGCTCCAATATATATTTTCAACCGATTTCGGATTAATTGTGCCCCAATGTCCAAATGGAATGAATTTCGGTACGTAGGTTTCAATTTGGCGGGATTCAGCTCCGATATATATGTTTTATTATAATCCTTCTCAAAGAGATATCAATGTTATTTGGTATAAAAGATAAAAACTTAGTAAAAAACGATTCAGAATTAGGTATGCCTTCCTCTGAAACCAAACTATAGCGGCTCTAAAGCCAAATGTTGATAGGCGATATGATCTACTTCAAATAATCCTTTTGTTACGGGAGCTCTAGTAAATAAGCATAGTGGTGTAGGGTATCATATAGTCTGCCCCGACTTTTGACTTTTCCTTACTGGTTATTTTGTGAAAAATGTCCTCATCAAAAATAAAAATTGTAGGTCCACTTTTTTGTTTGAATCCCACTTAAGTGAACACCTTGATTTCTGGTATTTTTAAGGATTCTGTCCCCATTTCGAATTCAATCGCCTTTAATTTGATATTTTGGGTTATATAGACATAAAAGCCCCATATAACGTAACTTCGATATTTTTCTGAGGTTATGGTCAAATCAAAAAAATCAACTTTTCTAACCGGTGTAGGCCTAACCTTTCTCGAAAAAATTAATGTAATGGCATGTTCCACTTTAGGCCCACACCTTAAATATTTATTCCGAATTATTTAACTACTTTAGTTTTAAGAAAATACCTATCGAATCCCATACAGTTGCTGTAATAACGATGAACTGAAAAACTCGAAGGATTACAAGACTCAACTACCAAATTTTAAAAAATTGCGGTGAATAATGTCGCTAAAATCATCAAAATACCGAATATTGGTAGGTACCATTATATGGGGGCTATACGAAGACGTGGACCTGCACAGACAATCTCTTGTCATAGACTGTAGCATTTGAAACAATTCTGGTGAATAATGTCGCTTAAATCATCAAAATACCGAACATTGGTAGGTACCGTTATATGGGGGCTATACGAATACGTGGACCTACATAGCCTGTTTAGGTCCTGAAGACTTAATATACATTTGAGTAAAATTTTATCAATCTACTTCGATTCGTTCGGAAGCTAGAGTGATTTCCACAGACGAATAGACGGGCAGACAGACGGACATCGCTATTTATTTCTCCAACTAACTTTAATATTAGTTGGGTGGAAAACACTTAGGGAGGAGAAAGCCAGTAAAGAAAGTCCTAAATTCGGTCGGGCCCGACT